>NW_021963642.1:0-67667 GCF_901765095.1 Microcaecilia unicolor | reverse complement strand
AATCTCACAAGTGCTGCCCGGGAGGGAAAGGTTAGGACAGCTGTTGTAGTTGGTGATTCGATCATTAGGCATATAGATAGCTGGGTGGCTGGTGGACGTGAGGATCGCCTGGTGACTTGCCTGCCTGGTGCGAAGGTGGCAGACCTCACGCGTCACCTAGATAGGATTTTAGATAGTGCTGGGGAGGAGTCAGCTGTCTTGGTACATGTGGGTACCAATGACATAGGAAAATGTGGGAGAGAGGTTCTGGAAGCCAAATTTAGGCTCTTAGGTAGAAAGCTCAAATCCAGATCCTCTAGGGTAGCATTTTCTGAAATGCTACCTGTTCCACGTGCAGGGCCAGAGACAGGCAGAGCTCCAGAGTCTCAATGCGTGGATGAGACAATGGTGCAGGGAGGAGGGTTTTAGATTTGTTAGGAACTGGGCAACATTCTGGGGAAGGGGGAGCCTATTCCGAAAGGATGGGCTCCACCTTAACCAGGGTGGGACCAGGCTGCTGGCGTCGGCATTTAAAAAGGAGATAGAGCAGCTTTTAAACTAGAAATGGGGGGAAGGCCGACAGTCGCTCAAAAGCGCATGGTTCGGGAAAAGGTATCTTGCAAAGATACCTCACAAACAGGGAAGATAGGGTTCTGGATAGTGAGGTTGCACAACAGACCATGGTAGGCCAGGTGCCTTAAATACAACTAAAGATCAGACAAAAGATGTCAAATCAATAGTGTCAGGTACTAAGCATCATGCAAATAAGAACAACAAACATACTCTGAAATGTCTATATGCAAATGCTAGGAGTCTAAGAAATAAGATGGGAGAGTTGGAATATATTGCACTAAATGAAAAATTGGATATAATAGGCATTACTGAGACCTGGTGGAAGGAGGATAACCAGTGGGACACTGTCATACCGGGGTACAAAGTATATCGTAATGATAGGGTAGGCCGGACTGGTGGAGGGGTAGCATTGTATATTAAAGAGAGCCTTGACTCAGATAGATTACAAATTCAGCAGGACACAAATCACACCTTTGAATCACTGTGGGTTGAAATTCCATGTATAAAAGGGAAAAAAATGGTGATAGGAGTGTACTACCGTCCACCTCGCCAGGATGAGCAGGTAGACACAGAAATGATAAAAGAAATCAGAGACGCAAACAAAATGGGCAATGTGATAAATGGGTGACTTCAATTATCCAAATATAGACTGGGTAAATGTAACATCGGGACACGCTACAGAGATACAATTCCTTGATGAAATCAAGGACAGCTTTATGGAGCAACTGGTGCAGGAGCCGACGAGAGAAGGAAAAATTCTAGACTTGGTCCTTAGTGGAGCACATGATCTGGTGAGGGACGTTATGGTACTGGGGCCGCTTGATAACAGTGACCATAATATGATCGGTTTTGACATCAACCTTGAAGTAACTGTACACAGAAAGTCAAATACGTTAGCGTTTAACTTTAAAAAAGGAGACTATGATAAAATGAGAAGAACGGTAAAAAAAAACTTAGGGGGGCAACTGAGAGAGTAAAAACTGTACAACAGGCGTGGACGCTGTTCAAAAATACCATCCTGGAGGCCCAGGCCATACATATTCTGCGAATTAGAAAAGAAAGACGGAAGTCCAAAAGACACCCGGCCTGGTTGAAAAGTGAGGTGAAGGAAGCTATTAGGGCTAAAAGAAACGCCTTCAGAAAATGGAAGAAGGAACAGACTGAATAACAAGAAACAGCATAAGGAGTGTCAAAGCAAATGCAAGGCGCAGATTAAGAAGGCCAAGAGGGAGTATGAAAAAAAGATAGCATTAGAGGCAAAAAACATAGTAAAAATTTTTTTCGGTATATTAAAAGCAGGAAGCCGGCAAAAGAATCGGTTGGGCTGCTGGATGACCGAGGGTAAAAGGGGCGATCAAGGAAGACAAAGACGTAGCAGAGAGACTGAATGAATTCTTTGCTTCGGTCTTCACCGAGGAAGATTTGGGTGGGATACCGGTGTCGGAAATGGTATTTCAAGCGGACGAGTCGGAGAAACTTACTGACTTCACGGTAAACCTGGAGGACGTAATGGGGCAGTTCGGCAAACTGAAGAGTAGCAAATCTCCTGGACCGGATGGTATTCATCCTAGAGTACTGATAGAACTGAAAAACGAGCTTGCGGAGCTACTGCTAGTGATATGCAACTTATCCTTAAAATCGAGCGTGGTACCGGAAGATTGGAGGGTGGCCAATATAACGCCCATTTTTTAAAAAGGCTCCAGGGGAGATCCGGGAAATTATAGACCGGTGAGTCTGACGTCGGTGCCTGGGAAAATGGTAGAGGCTATTATTAAAAACAAAATTACAGAGCACATCCGAGGACATGGATTACTGAGACCAAGTCAGCATGGCTTTTGTGTGGGGAAATCTTGCCTGACCAATTACTTCAATTCTTTGAAGGAGTGAACAAACATGTGGACAAAGGGGAGTCGGTTGATATTGTGTATCTGGATTTTCAAAGGCGTTTGACAAGGTACCTCATGAAAGGCTACAGAAGAAATTGGAGGGTCATGGGATAGGAGGAAATGTCCTATTGTGGATTAAAAACTGGTTGAAGGATAGGAAACAGAGAGTGGGGTTAAATGGGCAGTATTCACAATGGAGAAGGGTAGTTAGTGGGGTTCCTCAGGGGTCCGTGCTAGGACCGCTGCTTTTTAATATATTTATAAATGATTTAGAGATGGGAGTAACTAGCGAGGTAATTAAATTTGCTGATGACACAAAGTTATTCAAAATCGTTAAATCGCGACAGGATTGTGAAAAATTACAAGAGGACCTTACGAGACTGGGAGACTGGGCGGCTAAATGGCAGATGATGTTTAATGTGAGCAAGTGCAAGGTGATGCATGTGGGAAAAAAGAACCCGAATTATAGCTACGTCATGCAAGGTTCCACGTTAGGAGTTACGGACCAAGAAAGAGATCTGGGTGTCGTCGTCGATAACACACTGAAACCTTCTGCTCAGTGTGCTGCTGCGGCTAAGAAAGCGAATAGAATGTTGGGTATTATCAGGAAAGGTATGGAAAACAGGTGTGAGGATGTTATAATGCCGTTGTATCGCTCCATGGTGCGACCGCACCTTGAGTATTGTGTTCAATTCTGGTCGCCGCATCTCAAGAAAGATATAGTAGAATTGGAAAAGGTGCAGCGAAGGGCGACTAAAATGATAGCGGGGATGGGATGACTTCCCTATGAAGAAAGACTAAGGAGGCTAGGGCTATACAGCTTGGAGAAGAGACGGCTGAGGGGAGACATGATAGAGGTATATAAATATGAGTGGAGTGGAACAGGTGGATGTGAAGCGTCTGTTCACGCTTTCCAAAAATACTAGGACTAGGGGGCATGCGATGAAACTACAGTGTAGTAAATTTAAAACAAATCGGAGAAAATGTTTCTTCACCCAACGTGTAATTAAACTCTGGAATTCGTTGCCGGAGAAAGTGGTGAAGGCGGTTAGCTTAGCAGAGTTTAAAAAGGGGTTGGACGGTTTCTTAAAGGACAAGTCCATAAACCGTACTAAACGGACTTGGAAAACTCCAAAATTCCAGGAATAACATGTATAGAATGTTTGTACGTTTGGGAAGCTTGCCAGGTGCCCTTGGCCTGGATTGGCCGCTGTCGTGGACAGGATGCTGGGCTCGATGGACCCTTGGTCTTTTCCCAGTATGGCATTACTTATGTACTTATTATGTAACATCTACCAAACTGTTGTTGGAGAGGATGTACATGAAGCAGTGGTGAGCTGGAGCCGGCTCGCACCGGCTCCCAAAAGCCGATTGTTCTTTTTCCAAAATTTTGCAAGCCGGTTGTTAAACGGGGACCCAGCTCTGCCTGCAGTGATTGCAGCAGGCTCTCTCCAGCCAGCCCCAGGTCCTTCCCTCTGCTGCAACTTCTGTTGCACGTCGGAAAGACCCAGTAGAAGGAAAGAGTTAGAGTGGATGGAGGGAGCCTGATGTGTCCTACCTTCATCTGCAGCTTTACTCTGGGAGAAACCACAGTAGGGAAGGAAGAGAGGAAAGAGAAAGTGAGAGGTAAGAAGAGAGAGAGAGAATCAGACAAGGATAGAGAGGAAGTCAGCACTGAGTTCCCTGATTCGTTTCCCCCCCCCACCCCATGATGGGTTTTGTGTGTGCAGCGGTCCTCTTAAGTGCATGGAGTGTCTCCCCTTTGCCTAGTTTTACAGCCCTGAATCGAGCCCAGGATGGAAGGGCAAGCAGCTGATGCAAAAGGAGGAAGCCTGTAGCAGGGAGTCCGACCAGACTGCAGAAAGGGCAAAGGTGTTTACTGTTTACAGATCCAGCTGGGCTGCTGGTTCAGGGCTTTGCACTCACTCACTCCCTGCCTGCCTTGGCAGAGGCTGAATAGACCCTCCAGTGCCTCAGATACTGTTGCATGGTGGAGGCCATGCAGATTAGGGAACATTTTCACTGCTGCTTTTAGCTCCTAGCCACAATTGCCCTCCCCTTGTCCCTTCCTCCCTTCTCACCCATTGCTTCCTTCACCCGTAACTGTCTTGTCTGTCTGTATTATTTAGATTGAAAGCTTTTTTTTGCAGGGACTGTCTCTTTGTATCAGGTGTTCAGTGCTGCGTGTGTCTGGTAGCGCTATACAAATGCTAATAATATGGCTATCCTGGGGGGGGGGGGGGGGGGAGGGTGGTCAGTGGCACTCTGATGATGCAAGCCCATCTCCAGAAATTATGACCCTAGAAATCTGTCTGGCTCCCTCCAATATGGGAAAATAGCAAGATAGGTGGGCTCCCTCTTTCTTGGTGCAAGGGAAATGTGCAGGGAAAGTTTGTCTCAAATAGGATTGGGGCTTTGTGCAAAATTTCCCTTCCCATTTGCTTCCCACAAGTACCTGTTGTTTCCTGCTCTCACTGTCTTCTATTTCTTTTGATGTCTATCTAATATAATAAAACGCACCCTCAACGTTCTGAGGACAACGTTCTGTGAAGCCATGAAGCCATCTGACGTCACTCCCAGGCTGAAGGGTTCGTGGATTCGTGGTGTGAAGCCTTCAAGCCAGCCAGCCAGCCGTCTCTGCCCCGCCCTCGCGTCAAACGTCGCGGCAAAAAAAAAAACAACAAATCCGGCAGCGAAGCGTCAGGGAAGGAGGCGGCGCTCCCGACGTCTAGCCTTCCTTCACTGTGTTCCGCCTTCTTCTGACGTCAAGGATGACGTCAAAAGAAGGCGGAACACAGCGAAGGGAAAGCTACACGTCGGGAGCGCCGCCTCCTTCCCTGACGCTTCGCTGCCGGAACCGCCACGGAGGTAAATTTAAAAAGAAGAAAAAAAAAAAAGGAATGCATGGATGCGAAGGGAGGGGGGCATGGATGCGAAGGGGGGGAGGAGAAGAGGGCGGGCCAGGCTGGGACATGGGAGAGAGAGGAGCATGGATGTGAGGGGGGTCATGGAAGGGAGAGAGGGGACTTGCTGGAAAAGGATGAATGGAGGCGGCAGGGGACAGAGGAGCATGGATGGGCATGGATTGGGAGGGCAGGACTCAGGGAGAGACGGGAATTGCTGGAAAGGGATGAATGGAGGGGGCAGGGGACAGAGGAGCATGGATGGGCATGGATTGGGAGGGCAGGACTCAGGGAGAGAGGGGAATTGCTGGATAGGGATGAATAGAGGGGACAGATGGGCATGGATGGATATGGATTGCAGGGCAGGCCTCAGGGAGAGAGGGCAATTGCTGGATAGGGATGAATGGAGGGGCCAGGTGACAGAGGAGCATGGATGGGCATGGATTGGAAGGGCAGGACTCAGGGAGAGGGGAATTGCTGGATAGGGATGAATGGAGGGGACAGATGGGCATGGATGGATATGGATTGCAGGGCAGGCCTCAGGCAGAGAGGGGAATTGCTGGATAGGGATGAATGGAGGGGCCAGGGGACAGAGGAGCATGGATGGGCATGGATTGGGAGGGCAGGGCTCAGGGAGAGAGGGGAATTGCTGGATAGGGATGAATGGAGGGGACAGATGGGCATGGATGGATATGGATTGCAGGGCAGGCCTCAGGGAGAGAGGGGAATTGCTGGATAGGGATGAATGGAGGGGCCAGGTGACAGAGGAGCATGGATGGGCATGGATTGGAAGGGCAGGACTCAGGGAGAGGGGAATTGCTGGATAGGGATGAATGGAGGGGACAGATGGGCATGGATGGATATGGATTGCAGGGCAGGCCTCAGGCAGAGAGGGGAAATGCTGGATAGAGATGAATGGAGGGGGCAGGTGACAGAGTAACATGGATGGCCATGGATTGGGAGGGCAGGGCTCAGGGAGAGAGGGAATTGCTGGAAAGGGATGAATGGAGGGGGCAGGGGACAGAGGAGCATGGATGGGCACACACACACTCTCTATCACACTGTGTCTCACATACACACTTGCACACACTCTCATTCTCACACACACACTCTCTCACAAACACACTCACACCCAGACTCACTCTCCCTCTCACACACTCACACTTTCACTCTGACTCTCAAACAGTCACTCTCACATACACTCTCCCAAACATACACACTCCGAGGAAAACCTTGCTAGCGCCCGTTTCATTTGTGTCAGAAACGGGCCTTTTTTACTAGTTTTACATATTATGATCTGTGAGGCCAGGATTGCACTGCTGTGGAAAGAAAATGCCTATGTTGAAGTTTTAGGTGTTTGAAGGGCTATTGGTTAAAGATAGCTGGCAAATGTTTTATTGATCACATGTAATACATGCATATTTAGCAGTCTTTAAAAGAAGAGGTGCCCGTGTTCAGAAAGTGTGCCAGGGTTTGTGCATTTATGTTGAAATGTCAGATTTTGTCAGATTCTGTGGGGAAAAGATGAGGGAGATTAATGTGAACCTGTGTAGGCGTGTTATGGTTTCTGTCACCCCAAAAAGGAACATCTCAGTTGGTGTATCAGGAGCTGTTCCATTTTGGGGTGACAGAATTTGGGTGTCTGTAATAGGCAGGGATGCAAGGGGTTGAGTGGTTGAGGATGGAGCATGGTATCAGGATTGTGTGGCTGAATCTGTATATCAGATTTTTGTTGTGTTGGGGTGTAAACCAGTGGTGTGCTGGAGCCGGTTGTTAAATTATTTAAGATCTTGCGAGCCAGTTCTGCACGGCGAGCTGGCTCTGGTAAACGAGGTAAGCATGGCAGGAGGGTGCCACAAGCCATGCTTACCCCACTTACCTCACCTCCCACAGCCCTCGTTTGCCTGCGCCCGGCCCGCGCCACCCTGGGGGGTTTAAATCTTTTTTATTACATCCGTCGAAGCGGCTGTATCATTGAAAGCCCTGCCCATCGCTAGCCTTCCCTTCGTGAGTTCGATTGGAACCTGGGATCATTTAATTTTTTTTTTCCTGGAGAGAGTAATGCATTGCCCCCCCCCCCCAGGCTCTCTCCCCAGCTATAGCCAGCTCTGCAATTTGGGGGGGGGGGGCGCAGAGGGGGACGAGGGGTGCAGAGGTGGGCGGGGGGGGGGGGGGGGGGGGGCAGAGGTGGACCAGGAAGGGAGCCTGTTGTTAAACATTTACCAGCACACCACTGCTATGAAGGGTTCCTTTGATCAAATTGGGTGGGACTGTTCAAACATTCTGAACTTTTGGAAGGTAATTCATAAACAAGAGTGAATTTAAGCATAGACACTGTAAGTCTTTCTAAGATGTCCTTTTACAAAGGCATGCTAATGGATTAGCACATGCTGAGACACCCACAGGAATGTAACGGGCATCTTAGCATTTAGTACATGCTAATCATTAGTGCACACTGAATCTGTTAGCACACCTTAGTAAAAGGACTCCTAAGGTCCACTAGTGGATCTCATGAACTACCTGTTGTCAGCAGCTAGACTGGTGGTGGCTGCCAAATGGAAACATATGCAAGCACCGACTACAAAGTAATGGTGGAATAAGGTACAGTGGATTAAGGCCATAGAAGAAGCAACTACCAGATCTGATAGATTGCCTATTTAACCTCATGGAAGCCTATACTGGACAACCCTCAAAGAGGTTTAATGATAATATATTTTGCAGATTATTATTTTATGTACCCTCTTCGTCCCTACTTAAGAAATATGGATTACGCTTTATTACTGTCTTGAAGAATACACTTCCAGAGGGCCCAGTTTGGGATTCAGTTTGGGTTTGTTTGAAAAAAAGTCATGTTACAATTTCTTTGATGTTTCAAAATATTTCAATAAAAATATAAATCGAAAAAGTAAACTAATAAACCAATTCCATTTAAAACATGCAAATAAAATATTTCCAAGTAAATTCCATATAATATCCATAAAAAATGGTTAAATGTAAAATATAAAAAAAAACATTACAAACCCAAAGTGAGTAACAAACATGCAAAACAAAAACAAACTGCAATGTGTAAAAAGTGCAAATTGACTCAGGGCCATATGCACAAAGTTTACTGTGCAGGGAATGCTTGCCTTAGACAGGTTGTAACCAGTTTTCTGTGGCTCTAACTTGTGCCGGTAGTAGCCACTGAGAAACCCATAAAATGTAGTATGAGCAGAACACTTATTTATTTTTTATTTTTGTGACATTTGTACCCTGCGCTTTCCCACTCATGGCAGGCTCAATGCGGTGGGCAATGGAGGGTTAAGTGACTTGCCCAGAGTCACAAGGAGCTGCCTGTGCCAGGAATCGAACTCAGTTCCTCAGGACCAAAGTCCACCACCCTAACCACTAGGCCACTCCTCCACTCACTTAGCTTTATTGAGCAAATTTTCTGACTGCATGATTGTGCCCCCACCTCCAAAAATTCCCTGGTGGTCTAGTGGAACCCCCCCCCCCCCCAAACACAATTCCCTGGTCGTCCAGTGGACCTGGGCCACACCCCAGAGTTACCCTGGTGGGAGTTTTCTCCTTATATGGTGCTTAGCTCACCCAGTGCATTCCAGAAGGGACCAGGCACTGTCATTTTGGAAGAGGCGATGCCCGAGGCAGGAGTTTAAGATTCTGAATTTTGATACACTGCCTCTTTTGAAGCACAAATTGAGGTGGTTTACATATGACTCTTCAGAAACTTGCACTGTCCCTGGTAGGCTCACAATCTTAAGTATAATTTACCTGGGGCAATGGAGGACTAAGTAACTTGCCCAGGTCACACGGAGCTACAGAGGGAATTGAACCTAGTTCTGCAGGATCTTAACCCACTGCTGACCATTAGGCAGCAGTGGGAATTGAACCTGGTACACCAGGTCCACAACCTGCTGCTCTAACCATTAGGCTCTGCCTCTTGCCCTCCTGCCTCCAACTGTATAGCAGGGGCTCACTAGACCACCAGGGTACATCTGTTTGGGGAACAGTCAGGGTACACTGGACCACACAGAATTGTGTTGGGAGGGGGGGTCAGGAGGCAGTCCACTGGACCACCAAGGATTTGTATACAAACTGTCAAATGCATTTGGTAGTTTAGAGTCACAAACAATGACCAGTGCACAAAGGGGGAATCTGTGCATCTCATTTGCACAAAATCCCCTTTGTGCCTCGGTCACTATTTGTGACTCACTAAATTTTATCGAGGCAGTCATATTTTACAGTTGCCTTTTGTGCATTGGGCCCTCAATGTGTAGAAAGTAGCAGGCTAGGGTGATATCAATAACTAGACAAACTACCATCATTATGTTCACCATAAACAGAGTTATTTTGAATACAGAAGAAAAGAAAAAGGACATATCAGTCAAGGGAACAGGCACAGTCTGCACAACAGCCCAAAAGCTGCAAAGACAGAAAAGGAGAAAGAGCAATCAATTATTGCAGCCCGTGACTAAAATGGCTGCTGCTGACTGGAGAGAGGTATTGTTTAAAAAAAATAATAAAATCACACCAAAGTTGCACCCCCGCAGGCCCAATGGTACTGTCCTGAAAACACAGGCTGCTCAAAGTGTACTGACACAGGTACACTAACCAGCAGAGAATGAAAATTCATACAATTTACCAGCCTTATCCGTATCTACAGGCCTTCTGATGCCAATCAGATGGCTGAATCTCTCTCCTCCAGAATGCCACAAACAGAAACCTTCTCTCTGCCAGTATTTTTTTTCTACATTTCTGTGAGGAAGAAAGTGGCTGGTGGGCGGGGGAAGGACCCAGCACCACCAGATGTACCCAAGTCAGGCACCCCTACTGGCCTAGACACCTCCAAGCTCAACTTTATAATATCACAGACCCTTGGTGAGTTTGAGGGATCGTGGGGGAGGGGTGGAGAGGTTATATTCAAAATGTTTTTGTCAATGTTTCTATTATTTGAAATGCTGTATTGTGGTTTTCAGTGCTGTGCTATATGCCTTTACTTTTACTTATGCTCACAATAAACATAGCAGGGACCAGGCATCATGAACTACAAAAGGATAAACCAGGAGCTCATGGTACCATCTGCAGTGCTGACATACAGAATACAGACTGAGCAAGGCACATATGCCAGTTTGGTACTCTATTACCACCTGCTGCTAGATATCATAATCCACAAGGCTCTGGTTTCATCTGCTGCTGTTGACAAGCTACTTCTTTTCTGTCCTAGTGTCTGAAGCAGGGGCGTATCTGTAATGGGGCCACGGGGGCAAGGGCCCCCGTAGATTTGGCCCTGGACCCCCTACCGACAGCCCTCGCAACCCCCCTCCCGCTGCCAACCTGCCGTCACCTACCTTTACTGGTGGGGGACCCTAACCCCCGCCAGCCGAAGCCATCTTCCTTCGTTGTTTGATTCTTCTTTCTGAGTCTGACTCTGACGTCCTGCACGTGTGTACGTGCAGGACATCAGAGTCAGACTCAAAAAGAAACAATGAAGGAAGACGGCTTCGGCTGGCAGGGGTTGGGGTCCCCCGCCAGGAAAGGTAGGCAACAGCGGGCGGGTCATTGGTGGTCGAGATGGTCGTTGGGCAGGCCATGGAAGTGGTTCTGGCGGCGGGGGGGGGGGGGGGGGTGCGCCAGGGGGGGCTAAAATGTGCCTCCTCACTTTGGCTCTGGACCCCCCCCTACCGGCGAAGTCCAGATACGCCCCTGGTCTGAAGCTGCCTCTGGGATAGTGTGTATGTCAGATTAGTTTAGGGTTATTGATTGAGACACTTCTAATCAGGTTTGTGTTGCATCAGCCTGTAGCGCTCTAGATAGACACAAATCCTCTTGTTGGAAGTAAGCCCAATTGAAGGTAAAATCATGCCTTACCTGCTGATAATTTTCTTTCTGGTAGTAGCAGCAGCTGAATCCATGAATTAGTGGAGATAGAGATTACAAAGCTGAAGGTAGTGATACCAGACAATCAGCTCCTCCTTCACTTCAGTATTATGTCTCATCACCAAGCAGACAAGAAACCAGCAAGCCTTCCTCACCAACCAAACACGTCAGTCCAACTAAAGGAAACCACGACTGTGATGGACTCCTTTTTAGTGGTTTCTGTTCTCTCTTTTTCTTTGGGTATTTTTTTTTTTTTATACTAAAGACCAGGACAAAAACAGACAGGCAAAACAATCGCGGCTGACAAAGGACAGGATCGTAGATTCATCTGCTGCTACTAAAGGAAAGAAAATTATCAGCAGGTAAGCATAATTTTACCTTCCTTAGCATATGCAGCAGAGGACTCCAGGAACTGGTGGGGTGTACTAAAGCAATCCCTAATTAGGGTGGCAAGTCGTCACTCCCTAAAACAACTGCCGCTGCAAAGGCAGTATTCGAATAGCAAAAGCACACCCATTGCGCCCAAGAGGTAGGTAGCAACATCGCGGAACAAGCTTACAAAGCCACTGGCCGGACACAACCTTCCAAAAAAATCCATGGAAACAAAGTATCTGCCATCCAAAGAGAAAAATCAGATCAGAGGCTGCCATCCCACAACAAGAAGGACAAAGAGAAGATCTGAACGCTGAAAAATATGCGACATCTGCGATTGCTGGAGAACCCTCCGAACATTCAGAAGACAAAGCGCCACACACTCCACATTAAAATCTCCCTCCCAAAAACAGGGAAGAAAGAGGCTGATAAAGAAGAAAGCCAAACCACCGCCAGTAAGAAAAGGAGGAACCAAATGCAAGGTCACTCAAGACTCAGCAAATTGTAGACGAGAAGCTCGGCCTGACAGCACAAAAAAATCAGACACTATGCGTGCCAAAGAATTGGCAAACAAGCACACCGCACATGAGTAAGCTCCTAAGTGAAGCCTTCTGCAAAGGATAAAAAGGAGTCCGAAGCAATGCTCAGTAGACAAGGAGCCTTAAGTTAGGCTTGGAGAACAAGAACGAGGTTTCAGAGAAAACAGGGTCGCAGCAGTGGAGGAGCAAAGCACTCTGCAAGAAATGCACCACATCCAGGTGTGAAGCCAGAGAAGAGCCCGACGCTGTCTCCCAGAAGCAGGCTACCGCCACCTGCACCCAAAGTGAATTAGAGACCAGGCCTTTCTGCAACCCGTCCTATAGAAAGAAATCAATCGCTGAGGAACAGACGCCCACAATGGGGATGAAGCGTGGGCTGCAACTGTGCCTCAAAAATCCTCTACATCCAAGAATACGTGGTCAAGGTGGACCGCCTCCAAGCTCACAATAACAATCATTGTGTCTGAAGAAATCTGCTCCTCAGAATCAACCTCTCAAAAAAAAAAACCAGGTCATAAGATCAAAGCAAGAGGGATCCTCCACTATGTAATGGACCCTGAAGGAAGAGCCCGGAGTACGGAGGTGCCACTAGGAGCTGCACCAGATCCACATACCAAGGGTGCCGTGGCCAATCTGAAGCTACCAGAATGACTCGACCCCTGATGGTGAGCGATCTGAAAAGAACTTGGCTGGAGAGAGGCCATAAACACTATGGAAGAACGTTCTCTGGCTAAAGCAGCAGCTGAACAACCAGCCCTGCCCAATTGCTCTCTCTCAAGACGACAGAATAAAGAAGGCATCTCAGCGTCCAGCTAGATTGCCATCAGATCTACCTCCAGTAGCGCTCTACCAGAGGCCAAACTGGAGAAGCACTGGTGCGGAATAACCATTCCACCGAGACCAGAAGACGGCAGAAAATGAGAGCTCACTGAAGAAACAGAACATAATGTCCTCTGCCCACTCCATTGGGGGGGGGGAGCGACACGCCTTGGTGGCCAGTGCCCAACTGAGTTCCACCCTGTCAAAAAAAGTCACCGCCGTTGTGTTCTCAGATGGCACAAGCACCACCTGGCCCGCTACATGTCCTGCAAGGCTAGAAGACAAACAGTACCAAAAGCAAGCCCAGGTGGGAGATTGGCCACACCATCACCCGTTCCATCCAGTGCCCCAGAGACGGAAGGAGGTGGCAAAGGACTCTCCAGCCCAAGAGACTTGCATCTGTGACCACCACCATCCATTGTGAAGGCACCAAGGCATCCTTTCCACAGAGAGAAATAGCAGAGCCACCAGTTCATGCGCAGCCATGCTGAGAACAGCCATGGTAGATGCTGCTGACGCTCCTGGGACACAGGATACCACCTGCCGAGAATCAAGAGCTATAGATGTCACATGTGAGCACAGCCTATGGCACTACCTCCAAAGTGGCCACCGCAGAGCCCAAGACATAAATGTACTGCCAGGCCCGAGGACTTGCCCCCCCCCCCCCACCCCGCCAACGCAGACTGCACATCTAAGTCTGAAGCTAGATCCTCCAGTCCTCGGTCAAGAAAAAAAAATCGTACCAGAGGTCTGGGCCGGGACAAGGTGGTGCATTTGAAGGGTGACCACCCAGCCCAAGGATTCCAACAGCAAAAAGACCCGGGAAGATTGACTCTCGGTACTCATCTAGAGCAGAGGACACTCTGATGCAGTCCTTGCAAAGAATGCCGCAACACTCCCAAACCTAGGAAAAGGTGCATGGAGCTGTAGCCATGCTGAAAGGCAAAGCCTGGAACTGACCATGAGGGCCCAGAATGGCCAACCAGAGAAACCACAGATGAGGGGGCCAAAGAGGAAAGAGCAGAAACGCTTCCTAGAGGAGAAAAGCATGGAAGAATGCTAAATTGAAGTAGCTTTGTAACATAGCTAGCTGCCCAATGCAAGAAAAAGTGCAATAAAAGCCTTAGAGAGATTACAATATACAGCTGATACAGTGGAAGCTGGAACTGGAATGCAATAGTTTGACCAGTGTCAGAGTGCAATACTAAAAGAGCAGAGCTGCTGTGCGAAACCAACACAGTTAACTTTTGGCACTGTAGCGTAGCGTTAGCTGGCCCAGATGTAAATAACTGCTTGTCAAGGCAAGCAATATGGGAGAATGAAGTAAAATATGCCCCATATGAAAAGGAGCCAAGGGCCACAGCTTCTAATATGATGCAAAAAACAGTCTTAAACCTGTGACCTTCAGGTTGAAAGCCAGCCATCTTCCAGAAAAAATAAAATATTTTGCTGAGACTACTGCACCTAGAGATAATGCCCCCATGGCAGCACTGAGGTTCCATGGCTACCAAGGAGACCACAGCACTAGCACCAGAAAACAACAATATGTAACATTTCCCACAGAAATGTGGACCCAACAGCACTAAGACTAGAAACGCCCGTGTAAAGGTGCAGAAAAAAAGAAAACCTACAGCACGTAGTATTCCCAGGTGGAATCCCATCCAAGTAGAAACCAGGCCCAACCCTGCTGAGCTTCTGAGATCAGAAGAGGTCAGGCACACTCAGGGTGGTGTGCCTAGGCAATACCTATACTGCCAATACAGTTCCACAAAGAAAGTGAGGGAAACTTTCAGGGTGTTTAAGCAACTGCCCTGGGAGAAAAAACTGAGGGGACAGAAAAGTCTGTAAATAAAAATACAAAATAAGACCTTTCAGAAGCCCAACATACAAGGAGCCCTGCCCTGATGCTGTTCACTGTTTCCCACACCAGGAAAAGTCTTTAACCAATGCAGGAACAATAAGAAAATCTTAACTCACCACAGACAGTCAGGCCTATTGTGGACTGCTGCCATCAATGCACCAACTTAGGCAAACATGGCTTTCCAGCTTAGGCGATTCCTGCTGCCTCTGTGCAGAAAGGGACTGCCCTGAAAAGACTCCTCCGAATAGAGGAAGACAGGGGAGCAATGGACCCTACTGCTGAGCTGGAGAGTAAACATCTCCTCTTTGGGGCTGGGTCCATCAGCGGAGACTGAGACAGGGAACAAGCCAACCCCCCCCCCCCCCCCCCCAAGGCTGAAATAAAAAGGAACTGTCAGTTCCACTACCAGACTTCTGCAACATATAGGCATATGGAGCAGCAGAATGAAATTTGGGGGGGGGGGGGGGGCAGAAACCCTCAACCCCGAGAAGCCCCCAACTAGGCCGACATGCATCCTGAAAAAGAAGGTACACTGCAGAAGGACCATCAGATTCCTTCTGGAAACCTTGCCTTCTAGAACCCATCCGCCTGAGATAGGCATAAAAATTCCCCCGAGCCCAAAGGTATCAAGGGGGAACCAGAGAGGGGTCCCAATGACCCCCCACCTCCAACATGGCACCCAGCCAACTCTCCTGGAACACCGGACCTACTGCAGAGGGTAGCAATGCCACTACTGTACCCGAAGAAACCCTCAACAGGGGCAGGCTACAGCCAAATGCGGAGGGGCCAAAAAACACTTCAGCCAGTGGATGTGAAGAAAAAGGAGGAAATCTGGGCACAAAACAATTCCCCCAACTTGGGAGAAGTCAGTACAAAGCCTGAAGGGGTCCCCATAGCAGAGGCAAAGCTGCCAACAGCAGGAAAGCAGGAGCTGCATTGGGAAGTGCCAAAAGAAAATGCACGCACCCAATACCTCAGAACAGAAATCCAGCTCAGGAGAAAGAAGTCCTTGGTGCCTGCCTGTGTCTTTGTGCACCCAGCAACACATATCACCGCTGCCACCAACCCGAGCCTCCTATGGTGGCCTCCATCACCAATACCACATGTCCCCCAAGGGCAGAAAAACATGCACTCACTGGAGACGCACAGTCAGACTTCCTGCAGACAGCGGGACCTCCCAGGCAAGCCTGCCATCAAACCGGCTCAGCAGGCTATACACTCACACAGCAACTCCAGAGACGCTGCTCCCAAGGCTCCTCTTAACAACCTGCTGCCCTATAGCAGCTGCAGAGCCTGTGTCACAAATAGCACTTCTGCTGATAACAGCAACAAACATGAGGTCTGTTGTGTACTAGAGGTTATTTTTGTTGAGGAAGGCTACAGTCCAAACAGCCCAAACTCTGGGAGGAAAGGGACCATGGGGAGCGGCAGGGACCCAGGTCACCAGGTATGCCCCTAAAGTTGGCACAGAGCCCAAACACCCCCTAAGCTCAACTGGCCAAAAGGCCCAGGAACAGGCCCAAGAGACAAATCCAGGAGCTGCAGAAACACCCTCTACCACCTGCTAGAGATAGATATACTGAAGTGAAGGAGGAGCTGACCGTCTGGTTCGGCTTTGTAATCTCTATCTTCACCTGCTGGTAGATGGACACAACCCACCAGTTCCTGGATTCATCTGCTGCATATGCTAAGGAAAAAATGTTATACCAAATGATTATTGTGTGGCTGCAGCTTTCAGGCCTTGTGGCCGAGGAAGTTTTTGCTTATTGCCATTTTGAGGGGCCAATGCATAAAGCTACTGCTAACTCAGCTGTGCAGGTACATTGAGGAATAATGCAAAGAAGGTTAAGTATGGATTTAACTCGGTGTGGCATACACAGCCTCACACTCCATTCAAATGAATACGAGGCCATTAAGTGTACCATGCTGATACACAAAAGAAAAATATAGCCACTGTTGTAGGAGGCGGAAGGCTTCCAATTATTTAATATACAGAATTAATTCCTCATATTTGGACAGGGAGAAATGGAGGTTTCTCTCCTTCTAAAACAGGGGAAAGCTTGCTGGAATAGCAATTACACTCTACCCCTCCTTTTGCCAAGTCAGGTAATTAAACCTGATTGCACACAATCTCTCCCATTGAATATGGTCAGGCCTCAGGGAATCCAGCAGACAGAGTTCTTTCCCATGCCCTTTGAAGTAAGGCTACTTCAACCCAGGAGAGAATTACCCTTTTTGTAACTATGAGAGGAAAACCATGTAACACCTCTAAAGGGAAGCAGTTTTAACTCTTGTCTTTAGAATAAGAATGACCTGGGCTATCAGGTGAGAAATATACCACATCTGAAAGGAAACAGTTTAACTCTTGTCTCCACTTTTAGAATAAGAATATAGAAGAAATACTAAGATAAAAGATCAAAGGTTCTGAGAAATATATTCTTGTGTGAGAAAAGCTGTAAAGATGAATAGAAGATATAATATCCGAAACATTTGGACAAGAGATCAACTGCATCTTCAAAGGAAATGTAAACAGATGCTAGGTATTTCTTTATTGATAGGAGCCTGACTGACTGTAATATGCTAATTAAGGATGTGAGAGAAACCCTCCTTCCTGTGCTCCTTTTGTATTGAAAGGGAAAAGAAACACTATATAATATTTCTCTGCCAGGGAGTTTGAAAGAATGTCCTCTTTCCATTTGTAATTTCATTTTCTGTAACATGTTCTTCTTTTCTATTCTATACTGTTATTTTTCCTTATTTTTCCTAATCTTAGGAAAATAGAATAAACTTGTTTTTCCCCCAAAGGAGCTTCCTTGGTTCTGTTCTTTATTTGTTTAAAGCTTAATCAGCTAGTTCAAAGATACAGTTGAGAGGTTTGTCTGCGTAGTACTGCTGCCTGATTGGACTCTGCTGGCCACAGGAACAGGCGCAAACACCGCAGAACCTGCAGTTACAGCACAAATTTTTTTGCCAGGTTCAGGGCAGGTATAGCCCAACCTGATACCATCCGATTAGCTTTCTGCACTGGCACTCTCTCCTCTGCCCCTACTGACCCAACCAATATGCTCTGGTGTCTAGGGTGACCCATCCCCTACCTGGTACTTTTTTTTTTTTTAATCACCACTGATGGCTAGTGGGAATCCCACCCCCACCCATAGCCCTCTAAGGCCCTCATGATCAAAAGCAAACTCTCGGCGCTAGAGGCTATTAATGCCATATTAGCGCCGGAAGTTGCTGCTGACCCAATGATCAGAGCCCTCGAGCACCTGAAACAACGCACTTGAGGGCCCTTAGCGCACGTAAGCATGCAAATGCATGCTAAACAGGGATCTTAGCGCAATTAGCTTGCAAATGCAGGCTAATCAGCGCTTAACACATTCAATCCCCAATGATCAGCATCCAGCCGCCAAAGATTGGGTCGCTGGCCGCGGGCAAAATCAACGCCAGCTCCGAGCTGGCGTTAGACTTTGCGGATCATTGGGGAGGAATGGTGAGCCCTGTCCAGCGTGCAGTTGCATGCTGGCAGGCCCCCATTCTCCCCCCCCCCCCCCAAAAGCAACACCGAACAGGGGCTGGAGGTCCGGTGGGACCTCCGGTCCCCTGACGATCCACCCCACGTTCAGGGAGGGCTGAGATCCTGTGGCTCTCCAGCCCCCCCCCCCCCCCAAAAAAAAAACTGGTGAAGTGGCTGCTTCCGGCCAAAACACTCTCCCACCCAGCGACGGGGGGGTGGGGGGTGGGGGGCTGGAGGCTCTCCAGCCTGCCCAAACCCCAGAAATTGGAAGTGGCCGCCTCCGGCCAACGCTTCTCACACCCAGCGACGGGGGGGGGGGGGGGGGGGGGGAGGGGGGGCTGGAGGTGCCGTGGAACGCCAGCCCACCCCACTCTCCTCCCCCCAGCGTCTCCTTTCATCCCTGGTGGTCTGTGATGACAACCTCCCTCCTGCCCCCCTACCTTTCCTTGGAGGTAGGGACGCAGTGGCGGGCCTGTCTCCCTCCTCTTCCATTCGAACGCCGCTGCAAAATGCTGCGCCCAGCCCCGCCCATTCCATCCTGGGATGCACTGGGCGGGGCTACAGACCATGTAAGGGAGCAATCCCCTTACATGGTCTGTAGCCCACCCAGCGCATCCCAGGATGCAATGGGCAGGGCGCCGCATTTTGCAGCGGCGTCGACTGGAAGAGGAGGGAGGCAGGCTGAATCCCTCCTCCAAGGAAAGGTAAGGGAGCCGGGAGGGGGGGTTGTCACCACGGACCACCAGGGATTGAAAGGAGAATGCTGGGGGGGGGGGGGAGGAGTTGGGGTGGGCTGGAGGTCCACCAGACCTCCAGCCCCCACCCTCCCATCGCTGGGTGGGAGAGTGTTTGGCCAGAGGCAGCCACTTCACAATTTCTGGGGGTTTGGGGGGGGGGGGGGGGCTGGAGACCCACAGACCTCCAACCCCCCCTCCCCATTGCTGGTGGGAGGGCATTTGGCCGGCGGCGGCCACGTTTTCTGGGGGTTTGGGGTGGGGGGGGGCTGGAGACCCCCGCCCGGACCTCCAGCCCCGTTTGGGCCTCAGGGCAGGCTTGTTTGGCAGGTTTGGGCTTTGACAGCCCAGACCTGTCAAACAAGTGCAGGAGGATTGTGCTGAGCGCATGCTCAGGTACAATTCTCCGCACTTACATAGTACATAAGGTACATAAGTAGTGCCATACTGGGAAAGACCAAAGGTCCATCTAGCCCAGCATCCTGTCACCGGACAGTGGCCAATCCAGGTCAAGGGCACCTGGACGCTCCCCAAACGTAAAAACATTCCAGACAAGTTATACCTAAAAATGAGGAATTTTTCCAGTCCATTTAATAGCGGTCTATGGACTTGTCCTTTAGGAATCTATCTAACCCCTTTTTAAACTCCGTCAAGCTAACCGCCCGTACCACGTTCTCCGGCAATGAATTCCAGAGTCTAATTACACGTTGGGTGAAGAAAAATTTTCTCCGATTCGTTTTAAATTTACCACACTGTAGCTTCAACTCATGCCCTCTAGTCCTAGTATTTTTGGATAGCGTGAACAGTCGCTTCACATCCACCCGATCCATTCCACTCATTATTTTATACACTTCTATCATATCTCCCCTCAGCCGTCTCTTCTCCAAGCTGAAAAGCCCTAGCCTTCTCAGCCTCTCTTCATAGGAAAGTCGTCCCATCCCCACTATCATTTTCGTCGCCCTTCGCTGTACCTTTCCAATTCTACTATATCTTTTTTGAGATACGGAGACCAGTACTGAACACAATACTCCAGGTGTGGGTCGCACCATGGAGCGATACAACGGCATTATAACATCCGCACACCTGGACTCCATACCCTTCTTAATAACACCCAACATTCTATTCGCTTTCCTAGCCGCAGCAGCACACTGAGCAGATAATCAAAGATAATTGCGCTGCTTAGATTTGCATGCATTATCTTTGATCATCTATGCAGAAAAGCCCTGCGCTGTTCCAGCACTATTTTTAGAGCGCTGTTTGGAACAGCACAGGCTTTGGATCATGAGGGCCTAAATGAGGCAAGAGTGATACTCCTGCCTTAGGCACTCATATTCAACAGGGTGGCACCCTGTTATGCTGTGCATTATGGGATGCACAACGCAGGGCCAGGATGCCACAGAAGGGAATTTTGGTTTGGCTGTTTGGGTATTGATAATGAGCATCTTGGGAAATTTTCAGCAATGGCTCTAGCTCAGTGGCAGGGCTTAAGCATAGCCCCAGTCCCTATCACCAAAAATTACAGCATAAGTGAGCAAGACCTGTTCCCTTCTAAATCAGATTAAGGAGCCATTCTCCAATCACGCCCCCAATACCACCTTCTCCCCTACCCCATGCACATAATGGCAGGAGTCGAGATGCTGCTTTTTTTCCCCCAACATCACAGTAGTAGCTTTAATACCAAGCATCAAGTTTTCTTTTCCTCTCTTCTTCCTCATCATAGCACCATGGATTAAGATTATTTCTGTCCCTGCCTCCCCTCCCCCCCCCCCCCCCAACTTCACTACAGTGAGGTATCAACAACCTTCCTTCCTTTCTGCTTATCTATCACTTCAGCAATAGTGAACCAATTCCCATTCCCCCCCCCCCCCCACACACACAAAAGGGATCATCTTCAGCAACAAGCCAGTCCTACTTATATATTAGTAGGCCAGCACACCTGGGATCAGCTTTATTAATAGGATAATGGTAAAGGTTGCATTGTAAAATCTCACTCAGCAGAACTATGACACTCATCAAAACAAGTGCTGCATATGCGTAACAGAAACTGTCAGCTTACTCTACCCTCTTCTAGAGAGAAACATTCCAGCACATCATCCCATATTCACTAAAGGGAAAAATCTACAACTCAATATTTAATGTTGCTGTAAACCCACTTCAAAAAGCTCTGTCAGCTTCTAAGCACAGAGCTGGTGGCAGACTATGTCTAGAATGACTGTGGTTTTAAGAATAATGATTAGAACATAAAATTAGCAGGTACAGCGAATTGGCCAGGCTTTGAATTCAAATGCTGTTTGGTAAAATATCAGGACAAATACAACATCCAGAGTTAGGAAGGAAAATTTAAATGAATGTTATAAATGCAGGAAAGGCCAGCTAGGCCATTGTGCTGTCACACTGAATGAAAGAACCTGTGCAGAGATTTTCAAGAAAAAAAAAATCCACTGCCATAAAGAAATTGATCAAAACTAGGACTAGTGCAGACCTTGCAATCTCCCACTATCCTCAGCACAGGGGCTTGGTCTTGGACCCAGAGAAAAACTGCAGAGGATGGCAGGAGAACAAAGTGA
This sequence comes from Microcaecilia unicolor, assembly GCF_901765095.1. NCBI lineage: Eukaryota > Metazoa > Chordata > Amphibia > Gymnophiona > Siphonopidae > Microcaecilia > Microcaecilia unicolor. The sequence continues at coordinate 46,043 of NW_021963642.1, read as the reverse complement.
GACTGCAGGAGTGAACTTTATTTAGAAGAGGCAACGAAGAGCACTGCAAGACAAGGTGCAGGCCCAGCTATGTTATTCTCTAAGAGAAGAGCACATTGGCACCTGTACAGTGTGGTAAAGCAGGACTATATCAGCCTCTTTGAATTGAGGGGGGTTAAGTTAGGACAGTGAGCTATTGTTCATCTCCACTGCTAGTGGACTTCAGCTGCATAGTTAAGACAATTTACCTAAATATTGTAATAGTGATGGTAGTGACAGTGGGGGAGGTGCTGGAATCCTCTCACTGGAGGCTTTTAGGAACCTGTCTGGGACAGTTGAGGTATAAAAAATATTCAGCAAAAGCATCTCTCCTTTTGGCCTATGCAAGAGAAGCTTGGTTCTATCACATTCATTATTTTCAACATGGCCCTTCAGTTGTACACATTAAAAGCAGTTCCATCGCTCTCTGATACAGTGAATGCATTGGGTGTAGGGCCTTCTGATAGTCCAGTACGAGCTGGATCTGGGAACCTTGGTTTTTCTGTCCCTATGAAGCGATACAGCATTCAGTCTGTCAGCATATCCATTTGAGAGCTGGGATGACCATTTATTTGCGGCACAGATAAGAACCCAGCAGCAAGACACCAGCCAGTGTGATTCCTGTCAATAGCCATCTGCCACACTTCTCTTGCTGTCTTCTACTCTCAGCTGCAGCATTATTCCCATAGAGATCCACAAAAGCAGTCTGTCAGGCAAAGGACAAGAAAGCAAACTCATTTTTAGAAGCAAAAACCACAATTTTAATGCCTGCTTCGCACCATGGAAACAAACAAGGCAGAACCTCAAGTGATTCTAGGAAACTTTACAGTCTGGTTTCCCAGAAAGCAAAGTAGACACAGCAGGCAGTGTTGCACATGCGCAGTATTAGAGTCCTATCATGCTCTACAGGAAAAGGTGTGGGTAGCAAAGGCTTGGCAGTGACAGCCTTCACCACTTCAGAAACAGTGAGTGCTGCCCTCCCCCCCTCATGCTAGCCTGCAGTTCCTCCTCAGCCCCATCCTTCAGGCTCTCCTGCATCAAGTGTTTTGCTACTCAAATTCCTGAAGCCCAGTCCTTCTCCTATCTCTTAGGCTGTTTTCCACTTCTTGTTACTGCAGCTTAAAGCAACAGCATTCTTTGGTGACCCACCACCATGGTACCAGGCCAGACTCAAAGCTCCTTCCTACCCCCAGCAAGAGCAAGGTTCAAGGCAGATTCTGCCTAACTAATGGGCAGATAATCAAAAGCAATGACAGGCACTAGAGACCAATAGCGCTGTACTAGCACATTTGTTCCCACCAGATCAGAGCTGGCAAGCGCATATTAAGTGCTTGCCAGCTCGGAACGCAATGAACATGCAAATGCATGCTAAAGAGGGCATTACGTACTCCTCCCCAATGCTCAGTGGGCAGAGCGCCAAACGGGTGCTGCTTTTGCGGCAAACCTTGTGCCACCTCAGTACAAGTTTGGGAAAAAGATGAAGGGAGTAAGAGGCTGATGACAGATCAGTCTGCTGCCCCCCCCCCCCCCCCCAAAATCACTAAATAGAAAAACACCCTATACAAAGCCACTCTTGGCCCAATAGTCTCCAACCCCCTTTACCTTATAAGCCTATATATCCCCCTTCCCCACAGCCCTCAACACACTACAGACAAGCAGACTATCCCTCAGTCCTGTAAGGCCCAAGCCCACAGAGAGGATGTCTCCCTAGCTGTGCTAGCAAGAGCAACCTGCCCCAGGAAAAGGGAGGCAGCAACACACCAGGAAGTGAGCTGTCTTTCTGGCTGTGCCAATGAGACTGCCCAGCCTCACCCTGCTCCATGGAGAGTCTGAAGACAATGACATTCCTGAGTGCTGGGAGATTAATCTTTGCTTTCAATAAGTCACTTATTGAGTGGTGTGTTCTAATCTCCCAGGCAGCAGCTGTGTACTGGTGAATTTATAGCCTTGATTTGTGGAGCACAGAGCAGCTAAGCAAACTCTAAAAATCATGCACATTAGCTTATTATTACATGAAGCATACTTGGGTAACACACAGCTGCAGAGCTCAGCACTTGGCAATAAATGCTACTGCACTAGTAATCGGGGGGGGGGGGGGGGGGGGGGGGGGGGGAGCACCAAGTAGCAGAGAACTGTTGTACAGGGGGATAGGGCTGGGAACAGACTAAAAAAAAAAAAAAAAAGACCAAAAGCCCACCTACAGGCTATGCCTCCTTTAGCTTGAGGCACTTCAAGATCCCATGTGTCATGTCAACCCAGGGCAATTGCCTGTTTGCCACCCCCTAATGCTAGGCCTGGGGAGGAGGGAAAGAACTGCAGCCGAGGCCACAGAATATAGAAAGGCAGAACTGGGGCATTTATTGGGGTATATTTATGCATTTTGTCTTGTGTAGATGACATCAACTACAGTAATCTGGAATAAACAGAAATATACTAAGTACTGGAATAGAAGAACAAAAAAGAGGAATAGTAAATGTTTGTACTATCCAAGGCCAAAATCCATTTATCATTTATCAGAAGCTTTTAAACTAGGGATATGTAAGTCTTCTACAAGTTTTGCAAACTGATTTAGAGGCTCATTTTCAAAGCATATAGACTTACATAGTTACCTATGTAACAGTCTATGTGCTTTGAAAATGAGCACCTTGAAAAACCAACAGTACAAGAGATTTAAAAAAAAAAAAAAACACAGAAGGGATCTCAAGAAATTTATGATTGATATGGGATAATCTGGGTAGAGATCTAAGAAAATACATCTACTCAATGTCCAAATTTTCCAAAATCAAACCAGGCTCAAATCCATCTGGCTCAATTGTGGACTATCTGCTTAGCTCCTAAATTTAACCCACCTGACAGAAGTGGTTTAGGCTAGTTCTCTGGCAGCAGGGTACCCAAATTCAAAGGGCAGCCCAAAAAGAAACAGAGCAACAGCCCACAGTAAAAGCTCAGGTTTCTTCCCCCACCCACAGTTCAGGCTCAGGCGCTCACGCTCTCCCACCACCCCCAACCAATCATTTCAAAAGTTTGGGAATCAGTCCACAGTAACCAGGACTTTAAAATATTCATTTTCAAACACTACTGACAGCACATGTAGCAAACAATCCCACAGCTCAGCAGGTAAACTTTCCTTACCCAGCCTCCATTCTCATGAATCCAGGGCTCCAAATGCTGGCTGAAGTATAAAGTCATCCAGGTAGTAATGTTCTGCACCAAGCCGGCCATCTCCTTATCCACGCTTTCCACACTCAGCGCCCCCCCAAAGGAGAAGAAAGCTATTATGCGTCCCCAGTTGACTCCATCTCGGAAAAGTTCACTTACCACCTGCTGAAAGCTCTGGTACGCAGTATCTGGGGTGATGTAGAGTTGGGATGTCAAGTTACTGAAAGCCCTGCGATACCTGAGCTCAAATTCATCCCCTGCTTCCCGCAGGGTTTGCTTCACCACTGTGCCTGCTACCACACCCGGGTTCCAGGCTAATGATACTCCATGCACAGAAGAGCTCCCATTCACTACAGTCACACCATCAGCTGCGTCCAGCCTGCAGCCATTTATATCCAGCTCAGTCCAATTATGTCCCTTCTGCAATAATTTGTACGCTATAAAGTCAAGAATCAAGGCCCTGGTAACATCGGACATTATCAGGCCAGGGAAAGTCTCAGCCAGTCCATAACCCAAGAACGACACTGGGGACAACCTCACCGAGATGAAGGCAGATGTACAAAGGGGTCGCCTGGAAAAAAAGTTTCATTATTTCAAGGGTATCATAATAAGAAATCCAGTGATGAACATGAGGAACACTTGAAAACACGGCACGCCATTTCATTACCTTTTCTGAGTATAATAAGCAGAAAGCCAGTGATGAAACGTCCTGGTTTTTTTCCAGGCGTTCCCCATATACATTACTTCGATAATATCAGAAATCTGCAAGAGGCTTTTTTTCTGCCCTGCCCCGTCCCATGGGCTGGCTAATAACAATGAACAAATTTAACGCGAACAAAGAACTAGGAGTCCACAGCCACTCTACACTATTGGCAGGGCCGGGACTCTTTAGTCAGCAAGCAGGAAATTGTTACCTGCGACCAGCGCCTTCCTCTGCTCCACTTTCAAAACCTGGTAACGGAGAATAAACGAAAACTTACTACTCCCAAACATTCATGTACAGTAAGAGGCACAACCAATGCCACAGGCCACCACCAACGCGAACTCCAGCGCCTACTATAGCCACAGGCCACCAACGCGCACTCCAGCTCTATAGCCACAAGCCGGCACCAGCTCCCACTATAGCCACAACCACAAGCCCTACCTCGTTGAACATATCATGTCACCGACGCTAAGATTAGATAATCAACAGGAGACAGCATGACGTCAAGAAGCTGAATCCAATTAGGTTTATATCCCTTTCCGTCTCCGCCGCGTAGCCGTCATCCCTCCTCACTCAAAACATAGCAAGCCTATGTGCTGCTCTACCCATGTTGGTCGTTCTTTATTGTTGGTGGCATTTGGCATTTTTATTTGATTTCACTTATATTTTCAAACATGCCGGCTTGGGCAGCATACAGATGTACACAGAGGAAGTATTGGTGCAGAGATGTTTTCCACCTAGTAAAGGGCCACCAAAACTGACATCATTTTATGAGAATCAGGTGCTTAACAATAGACTTACTATTTATTAAAAACACAACATTAATTAGGTTGAAACCTGGGAGTATATAACATTTTTCCCTGTGCCTACATCAAAAGAAAAGATGGCATGTGACAACTTGTTCATTTTGTTTTGTGGATTGCAGTGGTATATTATAAAAATGCATTTGCCTTTTTTTTAACTACTATTTCACAGGGGGGTATTGAATAATGAGGGAAGGGGTTCCTTCATGAAGAAGTTCTGTCCAGAGTCAGTCTAAATGTGCCAACATTGCCCAATTCAGCACACTATTAGTCTCCAAGTTCATACAAAGTTAATTTATGGTCAATGGAAAATAAATCTGTTGGCTCAGGGTGCTTGCTATGTAAATATTTCATCACTGTTTCATTATTGTTACCAAGTATTACATATTAAGGGCATTTGCTTTAATGTTTGTTTTAATCCAGTCCTTGCGTGAACATGGTTTTGCTTTTTAAATCCAAAGGTGAACCCTAAGAGTGGTTGAGCAATTAGGTATAAACTGTTTTCTTTCTGAATACTTGTTTTGCACTGCTTTGGGTTCTGATGATCTGTACATCTGCTGTCTAGAATTTTGGAAGATGGAAATGAGAAAATAAAAATTAAGTTTTGAATGTACTCTGTAGAAGTTGTTGTTGACTTATGCAGTGTGTGTGTATGGATGCCTGTTCTGGTGTGTGCATGTGATAATGTTTGAATAATTGTCTATACGATTTCTGAATATGCGCATTAAAGGCCAGACTTTTAAATGCCCAGTTGGGTATATATGCAAATCTCAACTTTATTAAATGTTTCACACATATCTACTTGCTCCCATGATATAACTGAATTCTATTATTCTGTCTCACTGTATTTTCAAATGTAAGCCACATTGAACCTGAATTTGCTTGGGATCATGTGGGATATAAATGTACAAAAAAAATCCTTTATCCTCCACCTTTTAAGATACTGCCCATCCAGCTGGATGGTGATGGAACCAGGAAAGCAAGTTTGGTTCAGTGAAGACTAACTCACAATAGCCTGTTCCTTAGCTGGACTCTAATATTATCATATTGAAAATGCGACCATACCATGCCTTTGTGGTTATGTTCCACTAATAAGAAACGATTAACAGGCTTTCTTGAAAGGATTATATAACCTTTGGATGCATGACTAGGAACAACATATATACTTATTTATTCAATATCACAATTCCTCATCTACAGCCACAAAACAACATTTTAGGGTGGATAGTGTTCACAATTAGTTTCTTTCCTTATCAACCATATGGAAGAGATAAGAGTTTTCAGTTTTGGCACAGGATAAGTCATCACAAAAAAAAAACAAAATATAAGAACATCAATGGACTACATTAGGGGCTTATAGCCCATTGAATTATGTTTAAACAAAGATCTGTATGAAACAAAATATATTTTTATTTTGATTTATAAAACCACTTGTCCCTGAAACATACTCAAAATAGAATAATCTATTTGTGTATCTAAAATGTAAACTTCTAGAAAAGATTAAGTGAAAATGTGATTCCATGTGCCCCAATGAAAGGAGAGTTTCATTTTACTTCCATTTAATTTCAATATGTTCCATCTTTATAACACAAGGCTTCCCAAGGCAGATTACAACAATTAAGATTAACCCATCAGGAAACAGGATATCCTCACTGAAATTTGGTCCTCTGAATTATATAGAACAGTGTAGAACAATTAGCACAAAATACAGAGTTTATAAGTGCTGTTTCTACCAGTTACAATAATTTTTAAAGCTGTTTTAGTAACTGTGAGATCTTGGGCATGGCTGGTACAATAATACAGCCGGACAAAAAGGTGCAACCATAAAATAAAGTATTTATTTATCTAGTTTCTTAGCTTATTACTTCACAGGAACAAGTTTTTAACATCAAGCAGTTTCTCTCTCTTTTAATTTCAATTGCCTAGGCTTCTGCCTAGTAGGTTAAACTCAAACACTGCTTCTCTCTTCTGCAGCCTTCCTTGTACAACAGGCATCTCTTTCTTTCTCTCTCCTTTGATCTGTCTTGGAGTCTCCTGTACTTTACTTCTGCTTAACTTTCCAGTACTCTTGTACAGTTCAATAACAATGTCCCAATATTCTTCAGCACACTTGTACACTTTACTTCATTAACCTCATGGCTTACCTCAGGCAGGTTACAGCACTCAGGTTCATTCACTCTGGTCATGCACTAGAGCTCCTGCCCTTCCGTCCTGTATCAGGGCCTTCTCACAGTGATCTAATCTTCTCTTAGGAATCCACTCCACTATCACAGTATTCCAAGTTACTCACTCTGGTCACTTTCTAGAACTCCTGCTTATCCTTTCCTGGACCTCTGTATCAGCCTTCTCATAGTACTTCAATCCACTTTTACAGTAATCCGATCTACTCACTCTGCTCACTTTCTAGAGCTCCTGCTCTTCCTTTCCTGGACCTCTGTATTGTGGCAGACATACCAAGTCGCATGCATTTTGCATGTGACATCCGCATTTGGCCCCTGACTCTCAGGGCCACCGAGAGACTGAACCAGGTAAGAGGCAGGGCCGCCACCGGGCCTCCCCACCCCCGGGATTGCCACCCCCCCCCCCGTCCGCAAGGATTGTTGCTGATGCTGCCTGCCGCAACTGTAAATACCTTGACTGGCGTTGATGATACGTTTTAACCTTCTGTTCAGTGTGCTGCGGCAGCTAAGAAAGCAAATAGAATGTTAGGTATTATTAGAAAAGGAATGGAAAACAAAAATGATGTTATTATGCCTTTGTATTGCTTCATGGTGCGACTGCACCTCGAATATTGTGTTAAATTCTGGTCACCACATCTCAAAAAACATATAGTGGAATTAGAAGTGTAGAGAAGGGCGACAAAAATGATAATGGGGATGGGATGACTTCCCTATGAGGAAAGGCTAAAGCGGCTAGGGCTCCTCAGCTTGGAGAAAAGACGACTGAGGGGAGATATGATAGAGGTCTATAAAATAATGAGTGGAGTTGAACAGGTAGACGTGAAGCGTCTGTTTCCGCTTTCCAAAAATACTAGGACTAGGGGGCATGCGATGAAGCTACAAAGTAGTAAATTTAAAATGAATCGTAGAAAATGTTTCTTCACTCAACGTGTAATTAAACTCTGGAATTCATTGCCAGAGAATGTGGTAAAGGCAGTTAGCTTAGCAGAGTTTTAAAAAGGTTTGGATGGCTTCCTAAAGGAAAAGTCCATAGACCATTACTAAATTGGACTTGGGAAAATCCACTATTTCTGGGATAAGCAGCATAAAATGTTTTGTACTTTTTTGTGATCTTGCCAAATATTTGTGACCTGGATTGGCCACTGTTGGAAACAGATTGCTGGGCTTGATGGCCCTTTGGTCTGTCCCAATATGTATTATGTATTTATGTACTTATGGATCCCAAGGCTCCGTCAGCAGAAGAGTCTTCCTCCAGCGCAGGGTATGATACATACCTGTAGCAGTTGTTCTCCGAGGACAGCAGGCTGATTGTTCTCACGACTGGGTTGACGTCCGCGGCAGCCCCCACCAACCGGAAGAAGCTTCGCGGGACGGTCGGCACGCAGGGCACGCCCACCGCGCATGCGCGGCCGTCTTCCCGCCCGTGCGCGACCGCTCCCGCCAGTTGAATGACTAGCAAAAGATGAAACACACAACTCCAAAGGGGAGGAGGGAGGGTAGGTGAGAACAATCAGCCTGCTGTCCTCGGAGAACAACTGCTACAGGTATGTATCATACCCTTTCTCCGAGGACAAGCAGGCTGCTTGTTCTCACGACTGGGGTATCCCTAGCTCTCAGGCTCACTCAAAACAAGAACCCAGGTCAATTGAACCTCGCAACGGCGAGGGAACAACAGAAATTGACCTACGAAGAACAACTAACTGAGAGTGCAGCCTGACCAGAATAAATTCGGGTCCTGGAGGGTGGAGTTGGATTTACACCCCAAACAGATTCTGCAGCACCGACTGCCCGAACCGACTGTCGCGTCGGGTATCCTGCTGGAGGCAGTAATGAGATGTGAATGTGTGGACAGATGACCACGTCGCAGCCTTGCAGATCTCTTCAATAGTGGCTGACTTCAAGTGGGCCACCGACGCTGCCATGGCTCTGACACTATGAGCCGTGACATGACCCTCAAGAGTCAGCCCAGCCTGGGCGTAAGTGAAGGAAATGCAGTCTGCTAGCCAATTGGAGATGGTGCGTTTCCCGACAGCGACCCCTAGCCTGTTAGGGTCGAAAGAAATAAACAATTGGGCGGACTGTCTGTTGGGCTGTGTCCGCTCCAAGTAGAAGGCCAATGCTCTCTTGCAGTCCAATGTGTGCAACTGACGTTCAGCAGGGCGGGTATGCGGCCTGGGGAAGAATGTTGGCAAGACAATTGACTGGTTAAGATGGAACTCCGACACCACCTTCGGCAGGAACTTTGGGTGGGTGCGGAGCACTACTCTGTTGTGATGAAATTTGGTATATGGAGCATGAGCTACCAGGGCTTGAAGCTCACTGACCCTACGAGCTGAAGTAACTGCCACCAAGAAAATGACCTTCCAGGTCAAGTACTTCAGATGGCAGGTATTCAGTGGCTCAAAAGGAGGTTTCATCAGCTGGGTGAGGACGACGTTGAGATCCCATGACACAGTAGGAGGCTTGATAGGGGGCTTTGACAAAAGCAAACCTCTCATGAATCGAACGACTAAAGGCTCTCCAGAGATGGCTTTACCTTCCACACGATAATGGTAAGCACTAATCGCACTAAGGTGATTCCTTACTGAGTTGGTCTTGAGGCCAGACTCTGATAAGTGCAGAAGGTATTCAAGCAGGTTCTGTGCAGGGCAAGAACGAGGTTCTAGGGCCTTGCTCTCACACCAAACGACAAACCTCCTCCACTTGAAAAAGTAACTCTTTTTAGTGGAATCCTTCCTAGAGGCAAGCAAGACCCGGGAGACACCCTCAGACAGACCCAACGCAGCGAAGTCTACGCCCTCAACATCCAGGCCGTGAGAGCCAGGGATTGAAGGTTGGGGTGCAGCAACGCTCCGTCGTTCTGCGAAATGAGAGTCGGAAAACACTCCAATCTCCACGGTTCTTCGGAGGACAACTCCAGAAGAAGAGGGAACCAGATCTGACGGGGCCAAAAGGGCGCTATCAGAATCATGGTGCCGCGGTCTTGCTTGAGCTTCAGTAAGGTCTTCCCCACCAAAGGTATGGGAGGATAAGCATACAGGAGGCCGGTCCCCCAATGAAGGAGAAAGGCATCTGACGCTAGCCTGCCGTGTGTCTGAAGCCTGGAACAGAACAGAGGCAGCTTGTGGTTGGTCTGAGAGGCGAAAAGATCCACCGAGGGGGTGCCCCACTCTCGGAAGATCTTGCGTACCACTCTGGAATGGAGCGACCACTCGTGCGGTTGCATGACTCTGCTCAGTCTGTCGGCCAGACTGTTGTTTACGCCTGCCAGGTACGTGGCTTGGAGAAGCATGCCGAAGCGACACGCCCAACGCCACATACCGACGGCTTCCTGACACAGGGGGCGAGATCCGGTGCCCCCCTGCTTGTTGACGTAATACATTGCAACCTGATTGTCTGTCCGAATTTGGATAATTTGGCAGGACAGCCGATCTCTGAAAGCCTTCAGTGCGTTCCAGATCGCTCGGAGCTCCAGGAGGTTGATCTGCAGATCCTTTTCCTGGAGGGACCACAGACCCTGGGTGTGAAGCCCATCGACATGGGCTCCCCACCCCAGGCGGGATGCATCCGTCGTCAGCACTTTCGTGGGCTGCGGAATTTGGAATGGACGTCCCAGGGTCAAATTGGTCCGTATGGTCCACCAGAGCAGTGAAGTGCGGCAACTGGTGGAGAGGCGGATGACATCCTCTAGATTCCCGGTGGCTTGGAACCACTGGGAAGCTAGGGTCCATTGAGCAGATCTCATGTGAAGACGAGCCATGGGAGTCACATGAACTGTGGAGGCCATATGACCCAGAAGTCTCAACATCTGCCGAGCTGTGATCTGCTGAGACGCTCTGGTCTGCGAAGCCAGGGCCAAGAGATTGGTGGCCCTCGCTTCGGGAAGGTAGGCCTGAACCGTCTGGGAATTCAGCAGCGCTCCTATGAATTCCAGAGACTGAGTTGGCTGGAGATGGGACTTTGGGTAATTTATCACAAACCCCAGCAGCTCCAGAAGTTGAATAGTGCACTGCATGGACCGGAGGGCTCCTGCCTTCGAGGTGTTCTTGACCAGCCAATCGTCGAGATATGGGAACACGTGCACTCCCAGCTTGCGTAGGTAGGCCGCTACCACCACGAGGCACTTTGTAAACACTCGTGGGGCAGAGGCGAGCCCAAAGGGCAGCACACAATACTGAAAGTGCCGTGCGCCCAGGCGGAATCTGAGATACTGTCTGTGAGCTGGCAGTATCGGGATGTGAGTGTATGCGTCCTTTAAATCCAGGGAACATAGCCAATCGTTTTTCTGAATCATTGGCAGAAGGGTGCCCAAGGAAAGCATCCTGAACTTTTCTTTGACCAGGAATTTGTTCAGGCCTCTCAGGTCTAGGATGGGACGCATCCCCCCTGTTTTCTTTTCCACAAGGAAGTACCTGGAATAGAATCCCTGCCCTTCCTGCCCGGGTGGTACGGGCTCGACCGCATTGGCGCTGAGAAGGGCGGAGAGTTCCTCTGCAAGTACCTGCTTGTGATGGGAGCTGAAAGACTGAGCTCCCGGAGGACAATTTGGAGGCAGGGAGGTCAAATTCAGGGCGTATCCGCACCGCACTATTTGGAGAACCCACTGGTCGGAGGTTATGAGAGGCCACCTTTGGTGAAAGAATTTTAACCTCCCTCCGACCGGCAGGTCGTCCGGTACGGACACTTGTAGGGCGGCTATGTTCCCGTGGATCCAGTCAAAAGCCCGTCCCCGGCTTTTGCTGTGGAGGCGCAGGGGGCTGCTTAGGCGCACGCTGTTGACGGGAACGAGCGCGCTGGGGCTGTCCCTGTGCCTGACGAGGCCTTCGGGCCGGCTGGTTGTACCTACGCTTCGCAAAAGAATAGGGTGCAGCCTGCCGAGCCCGGGAAAAACGCCCGCCCGCGGGGGCGGGTGCTGAAGGCGCCCGGTGGGAGAGCTTGTCGAGAGCGGTTTCCCGCTGATGCAGTTGGTCAACCATCTGCTCGACCTTCTCGCCAAAAATATTATCCCCCCGGCAAGGGACGTCAGCCAGTCTCTGCTGGGTGCGGTTGTCCAGGTCAGAGGCACGCAGCCATGAGAGCCTGCGCATCACTATACCTTGGGCCGCAGCACGAGATGCCACGTCACAGGTGTCAAAAATCCCCCTGGACAGGAACTTTCTGCACGCCTTCAGCTGCCTGACCACCTCCTGATATGGCCTGGACTGCTCCGGCGGGAGCTTATCGACCAGGTCCGCCAGCTGTTGCACATTGGTCCGCATGTGGATGCTCATATAGAGCAGGTAAGATTGGATGCGGGTCACGAGCATGGAGGATTGGTAGGCCTTCCTCCCAAATGAGTCCAGAGTGCGAGACTCCCGCCCCGGGGGCGCCGAGGCGGTATCCCTCGAACTCCGTGCCCTCTTGAGAGCAGAATCCACGACCGCTGAGTCATGGGGCAACTGGGGCCGCATGAGCTCTGGGTCAGAGTGGATCCTGTACTGGGACTCTGCTTTCTTGGGAATGGTGGGGTTAGTTAGTGGTCGCACCCAGTTCCGAAGCAGCGTCTCCTTCAGGACATTGTGCAGCGGTACCGTGGAGGACTCTCTAGGTGGTGATGGATAGTCGAGGACCTCGAGCATCTCGGCCCTCGGCTCTTCCACAGAGACCACGGGAAAGGGAATGCTTATAGACATATCCCGCACAAAGGAGGCAAAGGAGAGACTCTCAGGAGGTGAGAGCTTCCTCTCCGGTGACGGCGTGGGGTCCGAGGGAAGGCCCGTAGACTCCTCTGAGGAGAAATATCTCGGGTCTTCCTCTTCCCCCCACGAGTCCTCATCCTCGGTATCGGACATTAGCTCATGTAGCTGAGTCCGGTACCGGGCCCGGCTCGACGTCGAGGCACCGAGGTCTCGGTGTCGTCGAGCGGTGGACTCCCGCGCCGGCGGGGACGGAGCTCCCTCCATCGACGCCGACGGGGACTCCACCTGCGTGGCGGTCGAGACCGGCACCGCAAGCGGCGGCGGTGTCGACAGCCCCGGCGCCGGGCTAGAGCTCGCCGGCGCCACAGTCATCGGCGCCGCGCCTGGCGCATCAGCCCTTCCAGGATCCCCGGAAGGATGGCTCTGAGGCACTCGTCCAGGCCCGCTGCCGGGAAAGGCGGTGGGGCCGGTAAGGGTGTCGGTGCCAGAAGCTGCTGGGGGCCAGGAGACGGCACCGAGGTGCCGGAACCCCGACGCGTCGGTACCTCCACCACCGACGGAGATCTCTCCTCTCTGCGATGACGCTTCGGCGTCGACTCCCCTTCAGGGTGCACCGAGGGCTCCCGGTGACGGCGCTTCTTATCTTTTTTCCGGTGCACGTCACCGGCGCCGGAGGGCATGGAGGAGGAGGAGGTCGATCCCCCTCGGTCTCGAGGGTACCGGGTCCGACAGGGTTCGGTCCCGTGGCTCACGAGCTGAGGGAGTGACCGGGGCCGACAGCCCACGCGGCCTCTCAACCCCACTCTCACCGGCGGACCGGCGGGCCGACGGGACCTGTTCTCCTGGGGTCGCTGCCATCGGTGCCGATGTCTCGGGCATCGATACCGGTACCGAAGATCCGGCCTTCGATACCGATGCCGTTGAGGTCGACGTCGAGGGGCCGGCGCAAGTTCCAAAAAGACGGTCCCGCAGAACTTGCCTCGCAACCTGAGTCCGTTTCCGGAGACCGAGACACAGCGCGCACGACTTGAGATTGTGCTCCGGCCCGAGGCACTGGAGGCACCAAGCGTGGGTGTCGGTCTGCGAGATCGGCCGGCCGCAGCGACCACACTTTTTAAATCCACTCGGGACCTTCGAGGACATCGACGGAAAAATCGCGTCGGCGAAGTCAAAGTCGGCAATGGTGGCTAAAATCACACCACGAAAAAACTAGCCGACCGAGCGGCCACTAGGCCGCAACGAGGCGTCCCCGCTGGAAGCGAGGGAAAAGGGGAGCGCGTGCTCCACACGCGCGAAAATCTTTTTTTTTTTTTTTTTTTACAATACGAAGAAAGAAAGAGGAACCGAACGGGTCAAAGGCGGCTGAACGGAGAGAGAGGCAATTGCACAACTCTCTCCAGTCGCGGAAAAAAAGTAACTGGCGGGAGCGGTCGCGCACGGGCGGGAAGACGGCCGCGCATGCGCGGTGGGCGTGCCCTGCGTGCCGACCGTCCCGCGAAGCTTCTTCCGGTTGGTGGGGGCTGCCGCGGACGTCAACCCAGTCGTGAGAACAAGCAGCCTGCTTGTCCTCGGAGAATGCTCTTCTTCACTCTGCCGTGTGGCTTGCCCCTGCGTCTGCTTTTTCTTTCAGGTCTTCAGTTTCAAAACCGAGCATGCGCGGCCTGAGGGTAAAATCAGCCGCTTGGAAGGCAATGCGGTAGACTGTGAAGAAGAGCAGCGCTGGAGGAAGAAATCTTCTGCTAGCAGGCCCCCCCCCCCACCAGCTTGCTGTGTCTGCTCCTCTGGGTCCTCCCCAGCCTCCAAGAGGGGCCCAGCGCTGGAGTTTTCTCTCTCCTGCTCCTGTCGGGGGCTTCCCCCTTGGAGGCCCAGGGAATTTTGCCTTGCCCTCTCGGCGGCCCTGCTGATTCCAGTTCACATGCCAAAAGCCCCCTCCTCTCAAGCACTGAGACTCGAGGAGGTGACTTTGGTGTCTGGTCAGGCAGCACAGCGAACCCCAGCCGCTGCTTCCCGCACTGGCTCCACTCCACAGTTTAAAATGGTGGCTACGAACTCTTACAAGACTACCACGGTGCTGCCTGCAGTGAACCCCAGCCACTGCAGGCAGCACTGCAGTGGCTGGGGATTACTGCTGCTCAATACTTTGCAGTTCAGCAACAGCGGCAAGGAAGATGGGAAGGGAAAATCAGAGGGACACGCTGGGTATGAGGAGGATAGAAGGGGAGATCGGGGGACATGCAGGGAAGGTAGGAAGGTGGGAAGGGAGATAGAGGGACACACTGGGCAAGGAGGAAAGTGAGAAAGGGCGATCAGGGTGAGATTCTGGATACAGAGGAAGGTGGGACTGGAGGAGAGATTGGAGGAACGTGGAAGGGGAGTTTGAGGGCATGCTGGGCACAGAGGAAAAGGGGAGAAGAGATTGGGGAACATTCTGGGTATAGCGGGTGGACTGAGGGGAAAGAGCAACCACATTATCGTGGGGGGGGGGGGGGGGAGGATAGAGATACCAAACAGGGGGAGGGAAGGGAAGATGCCAGGCTGCCTGTGGGGTGGGTTGGAGAAGGGAGAAGAGAGATGCCAGACCATGAGGAAAAAGGAAGGAAGGGAGTGAGACCTGCCATACCACGAAAGAGGGTGAGAGCTAGAGGATACAGGACCTACAGGGAAAGGGAGGGAAATACAGGAAGGGGGTAGAAAAGAGAGATAAGGAAATGAAATATGACTGGGATCTGTGAGGGAAGGAGGAAGAAAAGTGGGGGCAGGGGCAGGAAAGAGAGGGACATTTCCTGAATTCCTGGGAAGGAAGGCATAAGGAAGGGGGAGAGATGCTGGGCAGGTGGGTAGGGGGACACACAGGAATGATGACTTATCAGGGGGGATGGAGGCATAGAAGGGTGATACTGGACAGGGCAAGAATACAGACACAGAGAAGAGGAATACTTAACATGGGAGGAGGATAGGAGCAGGGACACAGGAAATACTAAACAGAGTGATAGCAACACAGAGGGAAGATGGATAGTGGACATGTAGAGAGAAGAAATGCCAAATGGACTAAGAGGCCTTGGCAAGAGAGTTAAGAGAAGACAGAGGAAAGCAGTAACCAGAGTCTGGAACCAACATGATGAGGAAAATTAAATGACCAGATAAAAGGTAGAAAAAATAATTTTATTTATCTATTTTCTATTTATCTATCTATTTAGTTTTCATGTGAATGATCTGCAGAGCTGCCAAGTTGCCCATTTCAGGAGGCAGACTTTTTGGCCAGTCCTGGATTTCTGCCAAACTCATCTTGGTGCATTATGGGACCTGCAGCTCTGACCTCAATGGATAGAATTATGGACTACAAACACTTCAGGTATTGCTTTGGACTGGGATGTAAGTTTAAAACTAGAACCGGCTAAAATGTCTCCCTCCTGGAATGGGTAACTTGGCAGCTCTGGATCTGTCAGAACTAGTTTTAGATGTGGCTGGGGCCCACAAGAAAAATCTCACTCATATGGCCTTCTGTCTCCAGCATTGCAGTGGTAAATCTCCAGCATTGGGATGGGCCACCCTTGGTGTCTCTGTTGTGATTTTCATCTGAGAGTCTTTATTGGGCCTCTTACTCCAAGGTCTCTCTCCCCAGGGTCTCCATCTTCCTGTCAACATTCTCTCTGGGCTTTTAACGACCTTCTGTGTATTGTGGAGCCACACCCTCCTGTTCAGGCAGTCTACCCTTCCCACAATGCACTAACTCTCTGCCTCAGCTCTGCAGTTCAGCTTCTGACCAGCAGGTTTAGCACCCTCTGCTCTCAAATGCCTGAACTTCAGTTCCCACTGAGGGAATATCTAAGGACATCTGCGTTATCCCTCACTGTCTTACAGTGATATTCAATTTTTATTTAATGATTTAAATCTAGATATGGGAAGCTTTCAAATAAATTAAAAAGCTAGTAAAAATACATATATATTTTGTCCTCCACCATGTAAGGCACTGCCTATCCAACTGGAACAACTTTTGACTTTTTACAGATGGACCACACAGAGGCAGTCCGTTATTTCTAATAATCTTTTGCTATTGTTTTCAATAGCGTGGCTATTGTTTTGGGTGAGCCAAAATAGTGGCAATCTCTGCCTACTGCAGGCAAACTCTGCCTACTGGAGGCAAGGTCTGCCTACTGGCTTCAGCCCATATACTAGGCTAGATAGGCTCATACCGTCACCTGTTCTCAATCTAACCTTCTTGCATGAACCTATCTGGACCATTGTGTGGGCGGAGCTTGCCTGCATATTGAGGAAGGATGCAAAACATTCGCAGACGCAATTGAAAACAATAGCAAACTTGTGTGGTTTTATTGTTTCATTAAACCTCCTTGGTTTTGAATTAAGTTAGAAGGGGATTGGGGGGATGATGTAAGGGGAGTTGAGAGCGTTAGGAATGTTGGGCAGTTTTTGAAGGGTCTGTGAGGGGGAGAGTTATATTCAGTGCTTTTTTTGTAGGAAAAAAGGTACTAGTACTCATTATGGGTGGGGTCACCATCTATGGCCCCGCCCCTATGGTAGCCACACCCACAGTAGCCACACTCCTTATACCAGTTATGACGCATATAAGCAGTATCATTGAAAATACTATACCATTATAGGAGAAAAAAATAACTTGTGATTTTTTTCAATATAAATAATTTCTATAAGCTGTTAGAGCTCTAGTATACCCAGTGCAAAATAAGACAGCAGATATAAATTCTCACATTGGACATCTTCCAAACACTAAAATTAAAATAAAATTTATTTTTCTACCTTTGTCTCCCACTTAGCCATCTCTCTCCTCTTCAATCTGTTCAAAATTCTGCTGCACGACTAATATTCCGCCACTGTCGCTATGCTCATATTAGCCCTCTCCTCAAGTCACTTCACTGGCTTCCTATACGTTTCCGCATACAGTTCAAACTCCTCTTATTGACCTATAAGTGCATTCACTCTGCAGCTCCTCAGTATCTCTTCACTCTCATCTCTCCCTACATTCCTTCCCAGGGAACTCCGTTCACTGGGTAAATCTCTCTTATCTGCACCCTTCTCCTCCACTGCTAACCCCAGACTCCGTTCCTTTTATCTTGCTGCACCATATGCCTGGAATAGACTTCCTGAGCCGGTACGTCAAGCTCCATCTCTGGCAGTCTTCAAATCTAAGCTAAAAGCCCACATTTTTGATGCAGCTTTTAACTCTTAACCCTTATTCACTTGTTCATAACCCTTATTTTATCATCCTCACTTTAATATTCCCTTATCTCTTGTTTGTCTGTCCTAATTAGATTGTAAGCTCTGTCAAGCAGGGACTGTCTCTTCATGTTCAAGTGTACAGTGCTGCGTACATCTAGTAGCACTTTAGAAATGATAAGTAGTAGTAGTAGTACTTTGTTGTCTGGTGACTTTGTTTTTCTGATCATGTTGGTCCCAGTCTCTGATTCTGCTGCTCTCTATCTGTTCCCTTAACTCCGTTTCCAGGGTTTCCTTTCCATTTATTTCTTTACTTTTCTCCTTTCTTCTTCATTTCTTGCCCTACATCCATAGGTAAAAGCTGGGTCCTCTGCGGACTTGACTGGAGGAGGTATAGAGTGGATCCAGCTTTTGCCTATTTTATTCACCCATGTGCAGTTTTTCTCCTCTTTTCCCTTTCTCGCATCTTGTCAGTATGCATCTCCTTCCTCTTTCCATCCATGTCCAGCATTTCTCCTCCCTCCTCCCCTCCATCCATATTCATCTCACGTCCTCTCTGTTCCCTCCCCTCCATCCATGTCCAGCATTTCAACTCTCTCCCCCTTCCCTCCATCCATGTCCAGAATTTCTCCTCTCTCCCCTAAATCCATGTGCATCTCAACCTCTGTCTTCCCTCCCCTCCATCTATGTCCAGCATTTATCCTCTCCCCCTCCACTCCATCCATGTGCATCTACTTCCTCTGTCTTCCTTCCCCTCCATCCATGTCCATTATTTCTCCTTTCTTCCTTCCCCTCCAACCGTGTGCATCTCCTTCCTCTGTCTTTCCTTCCCTCCAACATTTCTCTTCCCTGCCCTCCACTCCATCCAAGTCCAGCATTTCTCTTCTCTTCCCTCCCCTCCATCCATGTGCATCTCCTTCCTGTCTTCCCTCTCCTCCATCCATGTCCAGCATTTCTCCTGCCCTTCCCTCCATCCATGTCCAGCAACTCTGCTCTCTCCCCTGCCCTCCTTTCCCATC
The DNA here is from genome assembly GCF_901765095.1 of Microcaecilia unicolor. Classification (NCBI taxonomy): domain Eukaryota; kingdom Metazoa; phylum Chordata; class Amphibia; order Gymnophiona; family Siphonopidae; genus Microcaecilia; species Microcaecilia unicolor. The sequence continues at coordinate 27,293 of NW_021963642.1, read as the reverse complement.
CATGTCCAGTGACTGCCCTCCCCTCCCAACCATGTCCAGTGATTATCATCTCTCCCCTGCCCTCCATGTCCAGCGATTCTCCTCTGCCCTTCCCTCTATGTCCAGTGATTTCTCCTCTCTCCCCCTGCCCTCCCTTCCCCTCCCCTCCATGTCCAGTAACTCGCCCCAGCCCCCACCTGCCCCCCCTTTTAAGCCCCCGTCGAGTTCCAGTACCAACTCCAGCCCCATCTGCCCACCCTTAGCTCCCCGACAGCCCTGCTTTCTGTTCCTGCCACCCCGTGACGCGTTTAAATCTTTTTTTTTTTACCTGAAGTTGCAGCGCCACCGATGGCATTACTGAAAGGACCAAGCTCGCCTCCTCCACCCTTCCTTTCGTTCCCTCTCAGTGTCCCGTCTTCCTCTGAAGTAGTTTCCTGTTTCCGCAATTTAAACGCGTTGCAGAGCGTCAGGAACAGAAAGCAGGGCTGTCGTGGAGCTAAGGGTGGGCAGGTGAGCTGGCCCTAGGAAAAAAAGGTGCTGGTACGCTGTACCGATGTGTGCTGGCACAAAAAAAGCACTGGTTATATTCAAAATGTATTTGTCAGTGTTCCTGTTATTTGCAATACTGTATTATGGTTTTCAGTGCTGTGATATATGCCTTTCTTTGTACATGTGCTGACAATTATACACTATATAAAAACAATAGCAAACGCTTATGACTGCCTATGTGGGAATTTATTTTTATTTATTTGAAAGCTTCCCATATGTACATATATATCATGGAATACGCAGATGAACCACTAGCATGGCTTGATAAAAGCAGCTCTAAAATATCATTTAAAAAATATTGTAGCTGGTAGAAACAGCAGTAATAAACTTTCTGTATTTTGTGCTCATTTTTCTGCACTGTTCTATACAATACAGTAATGCATGGGCAATCTCAGTGAGGACATCCTGTTTCCTAATGGGTTCATCTTACCTGTTGTTGTAATCTGCCTTGGAAAGCCTGGTATTATTAAGCCTCCCACAGTTCCAGACCACAGCTCATGCCCCAAGACCCCCCGAGGTAAAAAACAAAACAAAAAAACCCAGATTCTGTATATCACGCTCAGATTTCCACACATAAGTACATAAGTAATGCCATACTGGTAAAAGACCAAAGGCCCATCAAGCCCAGCATCCTGTCCCCGACAGCGGCCAATCCAGGTCAAGGGCACCTGGCAGCTTCCCAAACATGCAAACATTCTATACATGTTATTCCCGAAATTGTGGATTTTTCCCAAGTCCATTTAGTAGCGGTCTATGGACTTGTCCTTTAGGAAACCGTCCAAACCCTTTTAAAACTCTGCCAAGCTAACTGCCTTCACCACGTTCTCCGGCAATGAATTCCAGAGTTTAATTACGCGTTGGGTGAAGAAAAAATGTATCCTATTTGTTTTAAATGTACTACACTGTAGTTTCATCGCATGCCCCCTAGTCCTACTATTTTTGGAAAGCGTGAACAGACGCTTCACATCCACCTGTTCCACTCATTATTTTATATACTTCTATCATGTCTCCCCTCAGCTGTCTCTTCTCCAAGCTGAAAAGCCCTAGCCTCCTTAGTCTTTCTTCATAGGGAAGTTGTCCCATCCCCGCTATCATTTTCGTTGCCCTTCGCTGCACCTTTTCCAATTCCACTATATCTTTCTTGAGATGCGGCGACCAGAATCGGACACAATACTCAAGGTGCGGTCGCACCATGGAACGATACAACGGCATTATAACATCCTCACACCTGTTTTCTATACCTTTCCTAATAACACCCAACATTTTATTTGCTCTCCTAGCTGCAGCAGCACACTGAACAGAAGGTTTCAGTTTATTATCAACGACGACACCCAGATCCCTTTCTTGGTCCGTAACTCCTAACGTGGAACCTTGCATGACGTAGCTATAATTCGGGTTCTTTTTTCCCACATGCATCACCTTACACTTGCTCACATTAAACGTGATCTGCCATTTAGCCGCCCAGTCTCGTAAGGTCCTTCTGTAATTTTTCACAATCCTCTCGCGAATTAACGACTTTGAATAACTTTGTGTCATCAGCAAATTTAATTACCTCGCTAGTTACTCCTATCTCTTAATCATTTATAAATATATTAAAGAGCAGTGGTCCTAGCACTGACCCCTGAGGAACCCCACTAACTACCCTTCTTCATTGTGAATACTGCTCATTTATCCCCACTCTCTGTTTCCTATCCTTCAACCAGTTTTTAATCCACAATAGGACATTACCTCCTGTCCCATGACCCTCCAATGTCCTCTGTAGCCTTTCATGAGGCACCTTGTCAAACGCCTTTTGAAAATCCAGATACACAATATCAACTGGCTCCCCTTTGTCCACATGTTTGTTTACTCCTTCAAAGAATTGAAGTAAATTGGTCAGGCAAGATTTCCCCACACTAAAGCCGTGCTGACTTGGTCTCAGTAATCCATGTCCTCGGATGTGCTCTGTAATTTTGTTTTTAATAATAGCCTCTACCATTTTCCCCAGCACTGATGTCAGACTCACCGGTCTATAATTTCCCGGATCTCCCCTGGAACCTTTTTAAAAAATCGGCGTTACATTGGCCACCCTCCAATCTTCCGGTACCATGCTCAATTTTAAGGATAAATTGCATATCACTAACAGTAGCTCCGCAAGTTAATTTTTCAGTTCTATCAGTACTCTAGGATGAATACCATCCGGTCCAGGAGATTTGATACTCTTCAGTTTGCCGAACTGCCCCATTACGTCCTCCAGGTTTACTGTGAATTCAGTAAGTTTCTCCAACTCGTCCGCTTGAAATACCATTTCCGACATCGGTATCCCACCCAAATCTTCCTCGGTGAAGACCGAAGCAAAGAATTAATTTAATCTCTCCGCTACGTCTTTGTCTTCCTTGATTGCCCCTTTTACCCCTCAGTCATCCAGCGGCCCAACCGATTCTTTTGCCGGCTTCCTGCTTTTAATATACCTAAAAAAAATTTTTTACTATATGTTTTTTTGCCTCTACTGCTATCTTTTTTTCGTAACCCCTCTTGGCCTTCTTTATCTGCGCCTTGCATTTGCTTTGACACTCCTTATGCTGCTGCTTCCTATTTTCAGAAGGTTCCTTCTTCCATTTTCTGAAGGCGTTTTTTTTAGCCCTAATAGCTTCCTTTACCTCACTTTTTAACCACACCGGCTGTCTTTTGGACTTCTGTCTTTCTTTTCTAATTTGCAGAATATGTTTAGCCTGGGCCTCCAGGATGGTATTTTTGAATAGCATCCACGCCTGTTGTACAGTTTTTACCCTCTCAGTTGCTCCTCTAATTTTTTTCTTAACTGTTCTTCTCATTTTATCATCGTCTCCTTTTTTAAAGTTAAACGCTAACATATTTTACTTCCTATATATAGTTACTTCAAGGTTGATATCAAAACTGATCATATTATGATCACTGTTATCAAGTGGCCCCAGTAATCAAAGTGTATTCTAAAACAATACACATAAAATAATTACTTAACAAGTTAGCTAGCACTGATAATTAGATCTTAACAACCAATTAAGAGCAGTAACAGGCACTAATCAGAATTTATGTGCATAACAATCTGGGCACACTAGGTTATAGAATACACGTGGGTTCCACAGAGTTTAAAATGGGCGTGATGTTAGCGTTCCTAATTTCTATGCGTGTGGTTACAGAATTCACTGCTTCATGCGTTAATCTGGATGCAGGCATTTCCATCAGGTTTTCTTTAGCTTAAATTTCTTTATCATCTGTTACGGCACTTATCCAGCATTTACACGTATTCTAATTATAGCGCCTTGGACTGAGAGCTTTTTTTTTTTTTTTAATAGACTACCTTTCCTATGGACTTATCTGTTTCAATAGCTTGCACTTCTGCTACCCTAACCTTTTGGCCAAACTTGTTTTTCAAGGCCTCACAACTATCTCAGATACATATTGGTCTTGGTTGATGGGAAAAACAGGGTATGGCACCCAATTTGGGGCAGGGGGACATATTTATTTATTTGTTGTATTTGTATCCCACATTTTCCCACCTATTTGCAGGCTCAATGTGGCTTACAATGTACCGTTATGGCATTTGCCATTCCGGATTGGAAAATAATAATTGGTGTTACATAGAGAACATGGATGACACAATAAAATTAAACAGTCAAATATAAGAAGAAAACAGTTCCGAATATAGGAAAAATGGAGATGTGTTACATTTACAGTTATTGATCGTTGTGGTATGCCTTGTTGAAGAGGTGGGTCTTCAGAGATTTACAAAAGTTAGGTAGTTCATAGGTAGTATTTAGGATAAGCGGCAATGTGTTCCATAACTGCGTGCTTAGGTAAGAAAAGCTTGACGCATGCGTTAGTTTGTATTTTAGACCTTTACAGCTGGGGAAGTGAAGATTAAGGAATGTGCAAGATGATCTTTTAACGTTCCTGGGTGACAAGTCTACTAGGTCTGACATGTAGGCTGGGGCATCTCCGTGAATGATTTTATGAACTAGAGAGCATACCTTAAATGCGATTCGTTCTTTAAGTGGAAACCAATGTAACTTTTCCCTTAGGGGTTTAGCACTTTCATATTTTGTTTTTCCAAATATGAGTCTGGCTGCAGTGTTCTGGGCAGTTTGAAGTTTCTTGATGATTTGCTCTTTACAACCAGCGTAGAGTGCATTGCAGTAATCTAGGTGACTTAGCACCATTGACTGTACCAGGTTGCGAAAGATGGTTCTTGGGAATAAAGGCCTTACTCTTTTGAGTTTCCACATTGAGTGGAACATCTTCTTGGTTGTATTTTTCACATGATTTTCAAGTGTGAGATTTCAATCAATGGTAACTCCAAGAACTTTCAGGGACTCCACATTCAGGTATCCATGTGGCTGATGTAGTCGAGTTAGATATCACTTGGTATGATCATGTGGTCACGAAGCCTTTAAACCAATTAAGAATGTTACCTCCCACTCTGAAGTATTCTAGGATGTGTAGTAATATTCCATGATCAACCATGTCGAGAGCACTGGACATGTCGAATTGTAGGAGAAGTATGTTATTGCCAGTCGCGATAGCTTGTTTAAATTTAGTCAGGAGAGTAACTAGTATTGTTTCAGTGCTGTGGTTAGAACGAAATCCTGATTGGGAGTCGTGAAGTATTGAAAATTTATTTAAGTAGTTGGTGAGCTGTTTGGTCACTATACCTTCCGTTATTTTGGTTATCAGAGGAATAGATGCTACTGGGCGGTAGTTGGTTAAGTCATTTGTACTTTTCTTTGCATCTGTGAACTGGTCACCCTTCCAGGACCTGGCCAGGGCTGACCCTGCTTAGCTTCCTTCACAAATGTCCACCAACACCAGGGTTCTTATAACCAAAGGTTTTATTAGTTGCCATTTAACAAATTCTTCGTGGCTTATTTCTTCTTTAACTCAAACACTTCTTCTTCAACTTAAACATAGCAAAATGGCAGTTACTCAGAGTCTTCCTATTAAACCCTTTCCATACTTAAAGCAGTGCCTCAAACTTTCACAGTTCAAACAGCCAAACCAAAGCATTTACTTTTCATTTAAAGACTTTCTCAGCTGGTAGTGCAGCTGTCACCTTTTCAGCAGATAGTTTCAAAAAGTCCACAGAGTTCAGCCAGCACCTTCAAGGGGATCTTCTTTCTCAAGCTGCCAGGTCCCAGCTTCTCTCTTCTCTTTCACTATCCAGGCAGGTATAAGGTGGTTAATTAGCTTCTTCACCCCTTCAGGCTCTTCCCCCTAATTCCAGGCAGGACCCAGCCCATAACTACCTACTCCTTGGTCCTAGCAACCTCCACCTGGACATTCCCCTACTGGCTCCCCTGGTGGACTCCTCAATAATGACATGACCTGGACCTTTCCCCCCATTTCTATGGGAACAGCACCACCTAGTGGCCTACCCAGGACAGGACAGCCCCTTGCTCTTCACAATCTGTAGGTATAGGGGTGAGTAGAATATTTCTTTTATCCTTTGGGAAGAGTCCATTTTGTAACATATAGTTCAAATGCTTCGTGAGGTCTGATATGAATTGTTGAGAGGCAAACTTTACAAGGTTGTTAGGGCATATGTCTAATTTGCAGTGAGACTTGGCGAACCTTTTGAGCGTTTGGGAGATGATGTCATCCGATAGTGTGTCAAAGTTGGTCCAGGTTCTGTCAGCTGGGTGTCCTCCGGGGGTTGGGTCTAGACAATCAAGGAGTTTTGCGTAGTCGATGGTGTTGACAGTTATCATGAGTCGTAACTTTACGATTTTCTCTTTGAAGTATTTCGTAAGATTGTCTGCTGCTGGTGTGTCTGTGCTGTTAGAAGTCACCGGTGTAGTATCTAGTAATTTGTTCACGAGTTGGAAAAGTTTATGTGTATCCTTGTAGTCTGGTCCAATTTTAGTTTTGTAATATTATCTTTTGGTTTGTTTAATGGTGTATTTGTATTTTCTTTGTAGTTGCTTCCAAGCGTTGAGTGCGGAGTCGTCTTTCTTTTTATTCCATGCTCGTTCTAACCTTCTAACTTGTGTTTTTAGTTTTTTCAGTTCTTCGTTGAACCATGGTATTGAATTCCTTCTATGTGAGGTTCTGGTTTGAAGTGGTGCTATGTTGTGTAATATGTTTCAGGATCTATTGTCCAATTCTTGGATAAATTGGTTTGAATCTGTAAGTGCAGTCCATTCATTATTGTAGAATTGTTGCCAGAATGTTAGCAGATCTATTTTGCCTCTCGTGGTATAGGTCTTTCGTTCTTGTTTGTGGGGTGCATCTTTCATCCGCCATTGAAGGGAAAGGTTTGCTTTGTAGTGGTCGGACCATGGTGTTGGAGTCCACTTTGTATCTGTTAGTACAAGATTTAAGTCAGGGGAGAATTTGTGTGTAATGATGTCTAGTGTGTGTCCTTTAATATGGGTTTGCTGCGTATTTGGCCAATAAAGATCCCATAGTTGGAGGAAGTCTTTGCATTCACGCGCGTTTATTGAGTTAGGATTTTCAAGGTGCAGGTTGATATCCCCTACTATAAGAAGGTTGGAGGTAGAGACACAGCAGCCCAAACAATCACTACCCTAATGAGAGCTGTCACCTAACACATTCACAAGCTCAGGGCCGGTGGAACCCGGTAAGCGTGGTAAGCATGGCAGGGGGTGCCGACCTCTGGAGGGCGCCATAAGCCATGCTTACCGCCACCCAGGCGGCTCACAGTTCCAGTCCAGCTGCAGGCAGCTCTCGGATCCCACCTGCCTGTCCTCAGCTCCCCGACAGCTCTCCCTTCGTTCCTGCCGCCCTGGGGGGGGGTTAAATCTTTTATTTTACCTCAAGTCACAGCAGCAGCAGTAAAACCAGCAGGCTCACCTCTAGCCTTCCCATCCCTCTCAGTGTTCCGCCTTCCTCTGATGTAATTTCCTGTTTCCGCAAGGGCAGGACACTGAGAGGGAAGGGAAGGCTGGAGATAAGCCTGCTGCTTTCAGTGCTTCCGCCGCCGCTGCAACTTGAGGTAAAATAAAAGATTTAAACTCCGTAGGGCAGCAGGAACGAAAAGGAGAAGAGCAGGAGAAGAGAGTGGGCAGGTAAGCCTGGGGTTGGAACCAGAACTCGGGGGCTGAAAAGGGGGGCAGGTGGGGGCTGGGGCGAGTCACTGGACATGGATGGAAAGGGAGGATAGGGGGCAAAGGAGAATCGCTGGACATGGATGAGAGGGGAGGGCAGGGGAGAGAGGAGAAATTGCTGGACATGGATGGGATGGGAGAGGAGGGCAGAGGAGAATCGCTGGACATGGATGGGAGGGGATGGGAAAATTAGGTTCTTACCGTGGTAATTTTCTTTCCTTTAGTCATAGCAGATGAATCCATTACGAATAGGTTGTGTCCACCTACCAGCAGGGGGAGATAGAGAGCACTGAAAACCATAGTGCCTCTTGGCCTGCTAGCTCCATCTGCCTCTCAGTATTTGAAGCTTCCAAAGCAGTGTTACACCGCAAAGTAGAATAACATGAACTTTCCTCACAGCGAACGAACGCCCCAGAACAGGAGCAGTAATTCAAAGGAGGGACGAACTCAACCTCCTGTAACAGAACAGAAATCCTGAAGACTGTTTTCCAACTTCTCCCAATGAGGGAACATATCTACAGGAAAAACTGAACCCAAAACAGCATCAATCAATCAATCCATCAGGGCGGGCTCATGGATTCATCTGCTATGACTAAAGGAAAGAAAATTGTCAAGGTAAGAACCTAATTTTCCCTTCCTTGTCATCAAGCAGATGAATCCATTACGAATGGGATGTATCAAAGCAATCCCTAGATAGGGTGGGAACAGGCCACACCACGCGCCAGCACTTGTGCTCCAAAATGCGCATCCCTCCTGGCAGCCACATCCAGCCTGTAATGTCGGGCAAATGAGAGCTTAGACGCCCATGTCGCTACACTGCATATCTCTTGAAGAGAGAGTGCTCTAGTTTCAGCCCAAGAAGAGGAAATCTTTCTTGTGGAATCTGCCTTAAAGGCTTCAGGCGGAGGCCGGCCAGACAGCAGATATGCTGAAAAAAATAGCTTCTTTGAGCCAACGAGCCACAGTAGCTTTAGACGCTGGAGACCCTCTGCAAGGACCTGACAACAAAACAAAAAGGTGGTCAGAGGTCCTGAAAGCATTTGACATGCGCAGATATTGCAACAGAGCCCTTTGCACATCTAGAAGGTGCAATTGCCCAAAAGATTCCAGAAACTCCTCTCTAGAAAAGGAGGGCAGGAAAATAGGCTGGTTTAGGTGAAACGCTGAAACCACCTTAGGCGGGAAGGCACAGTGCACAGTACGTACCATAACTCCGAAGTCTGAGAATTGCAGAAATGGGTCTCGACAGGACAGCGCCTGGAGCTCAGACACCCGTCTCGCCGATGTAATGGCCACCAAAAAGACCGTCTTTAGGGTCACATCCTTCTCTGAAGCTCGCCTAAGCAGCTCGAAGGGCAAACACTGAAGGGGCTTTAAAACTAACCCCAGGTTCCAGGCCGGACACGGACCCCGCATGGGAGGACGGAGCCGAAGTACCCCTCTAAGAAACCGTGCCACATCCGGATAAGCAGCCAGGGAGAGGCCAGCCACCTTCCCCTGAAAACATGCTAAGGCTGCCACTTGAACACGCAGGGAATTATAGGCCAAGCCTTTTTGTAAACCATCCTGCAAAAAGTCAAGTATCGGTGAGACAGAAGCCTGCATGGGTGTAATCGCTTTAGCAGCACACCAAGCCTCAAACTGGCGCCAAATCCGAGCATAGGCAACGGAAGTGGAACGCTTGCGGGCCTGAAGGAGAGTGGAGATGACCTTGTTGGAATAGCCCTTGTATCTCAATTGCGCCCTCTCAATAGCCATGCCGTAAGACCAAAGCAGCATGCGTCCTCCATGGTTACCGGCCCCTGTGACAACAGGTTCGGTACCAGAGGCAAAGGAAGGGGAGCCTCCACCAGCATCCGTCGGAGGTCCACATACCACGGCCGCCTGGGCCAATCCGGGGCAATGAGACCCACCTCTCCTTGATGTAGCCGAATCCGCAGGAGTACTCGCCCTATCAAGGGCCACGGAGGGAACACATACAGGAGGCCCTGAGGCCAGGGTTGAGTCAAGGCATCCAACCCCGCCAAGCGAGGATCTCTCCGTCTGCTGTAAAAGCACGGGACTTTGGCATTTGCACTTGACGCCATAAGATCCGCTACGGGCGTCCCCCATTTGGCACAGATCTGAAGGAACACTGTCTGCCAGTTCCCACTCTGCTGGGTCGATTTGATGCGTGCTCAGATAATCGGCTTGCATGTTGCTCTGACCTGCAATGTGAGCTGCTGATAGAAACTGCAGATGTAGCTCGGCCCAGTGGCAAATCTGCATGACCTGCGCGGCCAGTGCTCTGCAGTGAGTGCCACCTTGTCGATTTATGTAGGCCACTGCTGTCGTATTGGCCGAAAGAACTCTGACAGTCAGTCCTTCCAGGGTCAAGTGAAAGGCCAGAAGCGCCTGGAATATCGCTTTCAACTCCAAGCGATTGATGGACCACTCCGACTCCTCGGGTATCCAGAGACCCTGGGCATGCCTTCCCTGGCAATGTGCTCCCCAGCCCTGCAGGCTGGCATCTGTTACTACCAGGCCAGCGCTAGCGGCATTCCTCGCCTCAGCATGCTGTCTGAGAGCCATCACTCCATACTGAGCCGGGCCGAAGGGAGCCATGTGAGTCTGTGCTGGTAATCCTGAGATATTGGAGACCATCATTGAAGCAGGGAACACTGCAGAGGTCTCAGGTGTGCTCTCGCCCATGGCACCACTTCCAAGGTGGCCGTCATCAACCCCAACAGCTGGACTATGTCCCAAGCTCACGGGCGAGGCATCCTCAGGAGCAGACGGGCCTGATTCTGAAGCTTGCACCGCCTTTGCTCGGGTAGAAAGACAAACCCCGAGGCTGTGTCGAACCGGACCCCCAAATATTCTAGAGATTGAGAAGGGGTCAGGTGACTTTTGGTTATATTGACGACCCAGCCCAGAGATTGAAGTACTGAGACCACTCTGGCTGTTACATGATGACTCTCTTCTGCAGAGTCCGCTCTGATGAGCCAGTCATCGAGGTACGGGTGAACCTGCATACCCTCTCGCCTGAGAAAGGCAGCTACTACCACCATTACCTTGGAAAAGGTTCGGGGAGCTGTGGCAAGGCCAAAAGGCAAGGCCCGAAACTGGAAATGTTTTCCCAACACCGCAAACCGGAGAAACCGGTGGTGCGGGGGCCAAATAGGAATGTGCAAGTAAGCTTCTTTCAGGTCCAGAGACGTGAGAAACTCTCCTGGCTGTACCGCCGCAATGACGGAGCGCAGGGTTTCCATGCGAAAATGCCGCACTCTTAGTGACTTGTTGACTTCCTTTAAGTCAAGGATGGGCCGAAAAGACCCTCCTTTTCGCGGCACCACAAAATAAATGGAGTAACGACCATAGCCGATCTCGGCGGGAGGCACAGGGACCACCGCCCCGAGGTGCAACAAACCTTGCAAGGTCTCCTCTACCGCCGCCCGTTTGACGGCAGAGCCGCATCGGGACTCCACAAACACGTCTCTCACCGGGGCATTGAATTCTAATCTGTAGCCATCTCTGATCAGGTTCAAAACCCACTGATTTGAGGTAATCTTGACCCATTCCTCGAGAAAGAGGGAAAGACGTCCTTCAACTGCAGGAATCGAGGAGTAGGCCGGCGCACCATCATTGAGAGGGTCACCCATGAACTCCAGGCCTTGAGCCGGCCGCTGCGGAACGTTTGTCCGAGTGAAAGGAGTTCCTCTGTTTAAAGCGGGCACGTGAAGTAAACCCAGCAGAACGCCCCGGGCGGTACCTTCTAGCTTCACGGAAGCAAGGTCTGGAAGAGGAGGGAACCACCTGACCCTTGGAAGAAGGCCGCGGCCTATCCTCGGGTAAGCGCTGGGGTTTAGCATCCTCTCAGGCCCTTGGCAATTTTCTCCAACTCCTCACCAAATAGGAGAAGGCCTTGAAAGGGCAACTTCACCAACCTTTGCTTAGAGGCCATGTCAGCCGCCCAATGCCATAGAAGGCAGCGAGCGACCACCACCACAGCCATCTGTTTAGCCAAAGCTCTGACCAGATTCATAGAGGGCATCAGACAAAAATGACAAGGCCGACTCCATCCGCGGTGCCACCTCCGCAAGGGGCTCCGCTCTATCCCCGGGCTGTTCCACTGCCTGTTGCAACCAAGCGAGGCAGGCTCGAGCACCATAACAACTGCACACAGATGCCCGTAAGGCTAGGCCTGAAATCTCAAAGGACCGTTTGATTGCTGATTCCAGACGACGGTCCTGCATGTCCTTCAGGGCGACCCCTCCCTCTACTGGGAGGGTAGTCTTCTTCGTCACAGCCGTGACTAGGGCATCCACTTTACGCACGGCCAAGTGTGCAAAGTGCTCCTCACTGAGAGGGTATAAGTGCCCCAGTGCCCTGGCAACTTTCAAAGGCCCCTCAGGTTCAGCCCATTGAGCCGAAATAAGCTCTTGGATGGAGTCATGCAAAGGAAAGGCTCGAGCAGGCTTCTTAGTACTTGCCATCCTCGGATTACCAGAGGAGGCTTCGCCCATCACAGGATCTTCAATAGAGAGGGCCTGCAAGGCATCAGAAATAAGCGCTGGCAGCTCCATGCGGTGGAAAATCCTAACCACAGTGGGATCATCTGGATCCAGTGGCAATCCTACACCTTCCTCTGGCTCTTCTGACCACGAAGGCCTGCCAGACCCCTCAGAATCCCCACAGCCCCACCGGGGGGGGGGGGGGGGGGGGGAAGGGTGAGGGGGTGCGCCACTTTCTGAAGGGGAATTTACCCTTCTGCGCTTGTCTTGCGGCCAGCTGTCTGGGGAAAAAACGCCTGATGTCAATCCTGGGCCGGTCTCCACCGGAGGGGAACCAGGTGGCAACGCAGAGTCAGACATCTGCGGCAGAGCTCTTTTTAACATGAATGCTTTATATAAAAGCAACACAAACTCAGGGGAGAAAGGCTCACCCTGGCCTCCCGGTTCCAATCCAGGGTAAGTAGCTCCTCTGGTAGCCTCCATCCGAGGCTCCCCTCTGGCCTCAGACCCCTCCGCACCTGTGGGGGGTCGAGCCATGCGGCGCATCCAAGATGGCGCCTGCTGCCAGCTCCACCGAGCGGGAAGAAACATCACTCGCCATGATCGGGCCGGCCCTGACGTCTGAAAAGCACGATTTACAGAGCCCCGCTGCGGATCTGCGCTTGCCACAATGTGAACAGCGCTTAACAACCTCCGCAGCCATCGCCGAAAACGGCGGAAAATTCAAAATGGTGGATTCGCGCCAAAAACGTCCCGATCGCGGGCCCTCCCTGGAGGAGCTACAAGACTCTCTTACCTCATCAGACCGAGTCCCAGAGCTCTGGTCACGCTGCACAGACAGAAGGAAGCCTCAGAATCGCAGCGCTAAAAAGCGCGTCACATTTTTTTTTTACGCTGTGAGGAAAGTTAGAGGCAACAGCTACAGAGGCACTCCGGAGGTTCAGGAGAGTGGGAAAGGCAGGGAAAGGACGAACCAATGTGCCTGCATCCACATAGAAGAGTGTGGGAAAGGCAGGGATAGGGCAACGTGCTGCGACGTCAGACTCAGTCCGAAACTGGAAGGGATGCAGGCAGGCAGTTTTCAATAGCACGAGGATGGAATAAGAACTTAAAACAAGACCTCGGCTGGGCTGGCGGGGGTTGGGGGTCCCCCGCCAGCTGAAGTAACATTTTTAAAGGCACCGGACCGGAGGAAGCGGACCTCGGCGGGGGTAGGTGACGGCGGTAGGCAGGGGAGGGTTGACGGCGGTAGGGGAGGGTTGATGGCAGTAGGGGGGGCGGCGACAGGGGGGGGCTATAATGTGCCCCCTCACTCTAGCCCCTGCCCCCCCTACCGCCGAACCTCAGATACGCCCCTGGAAGGGAATAGCAGGCTGGGGAATGAGTGATGGGAAATGGGACAGCTAAGGAATGAGAGAAGAATATGGAAAGTTAATAGGTAGCTGAAAGGTTAAAAGAAGAAGGGTGAGAAAGAAGATGAAAAAAAGAGATAAGACAGATAAGGGAAGGATCAATATATCAGAGATAGGTGTAGTGAAGGAATAGAACAAGACAGGAGAGAGAAGAAAAGACAAAAAATGGACAAGTCGCTGGAAAGAGAATTAGCAGAAGACGGAGAAACTAGGACCAACATGACAACAACGGTAGCAAAAAGTGTTTTATTTTCAATGTATTAACTGGAATTTAACTTTGGGATTTGTGTATCACAAATTACTTTGTATTGTGTTTATTGGCATAGCCAGATGGTTGATTGGGGGGGGGGGGGGGCAGGGCTGAACTTAAGTGGGTGGGCACCAAATTCTCTTCCTGCCACCTGCCTCCTCCCCTCACCTGAATACAAAATATAAATACCTGAGCTGACAGGGATCTCCAGGTCTCTCCAGGTGAAGACAACTTCTTCCTTTGCTGCTTCAACAGTCAGAACTCTTCCAAGTTCTGCAGCCAGTGGCAGTGTCCCCGAGCTGTTGCCGCCACTGCTGACCAACGCCCATGAATGATTGTTTTTTCTGCATACATGAAAACTGAGCATGCATGGGGGAGGCAGCAATGGCAGTGGCAGCAGCTTGAGGACACAGCCATCAGCTGCAGAGCTTGGAGAACTCTGGCTGCCGGACCAGAAGAGGTGGTCTTCAGCTGGCACAGCTTGGGGATCCCTGCCAGCCACAGCAAGGGTGATGGCTAATTTTGGTGGGTCTGAGCCCCCCCCCCCCCCCCCCCCCCCCCCCGTAGTGATGCTACCAATTGTGTTCAATATAAAAAGGAAGTGCATTACTGTTTTTATTTCTTCAGGGTTGCAGTACTTGCCATTTTTCAATTTTGGTGTTCATATTTCCATTTTTCTAATTTCTGATCCCTTGTTCTGTATTTGGTGAAGGCCTGTGTTTTGTATGTGAAGGAGTCATTTAAAGTTGTTTCATATGTGGCAGCAGTGGTGGGTGGGGAGACTGGGGGAGGAGGCCTCCTCCTTAATTTCTGCCCTGGGCCCCAGTCTGCCTAAAACCGGCCCTGCCTCTGCCTCACTTTGGAGAAACAGATTAAGGGTCCGACGCCTCTGTTTCTCTTGTACAGAGAGGGGAGAGCGATCCACCTGCATGGGTTCTACATGATTGAGGGTGGGGGCCCTCCCTCTGACTGGGAGCACGTTGAGGGTACTGATAGCTAGGTGCCTTTAAAGCCAATTTCTCCAAGGAGCGCCGTTCCTGTGCTTACTTCTGGAATCAAATATCTATCATATTGCAGCGACCAATAAGGTAATCTAATCTGATTGGGAGGTCTCGCCCGACCAGCTCATCCTTGATTTACGATGCCAACTCCTGTCAGAAGGCCGTGACAAGGCTCTCACTATTCCAAGTCAATTCAGAAGCCAAGGTGCAGAACTGAATAGCATAATCGACCAGGGTTCATGTCCCCTGCTTTAATTTAAGGAGCTTGGAAGTGGCTGATGTGATTTCCCCAGGCTCTTCAAAGACCCTCTTGAATTGTCCCAAGAAACTGTGGAGGTTATCGAGCACTGAGTCATACAGTTCCCAAAGAGGAGACGCCCATGCTAAGGCTTGACCAGACAGAAAGAGATGATATAGGCCACCCTGGTCCTGTCGGAAGAAAAGTCTCCGACTTGCAGTTCAAAAATTATCTGGCTATGGTTGAGGAATCCTCTACAGTCTTTGAGATTTTCGTCATACCTCAGTGGTGCCACGAGTCGAATGCTTGGAGTTATGGTAACTATCATTGGTACTGGGTCCGAACTTGAAGGAACTGGAACTTGGGATGCTGCTGATATCAGGTGGTGGTCCAGGTGGTCAGCCAGAGCCTGAATAACTCTCATAAGTTACTGGAACTAGTTCATGCATGAACTCGAGTTTTGGATGGCACCAGCTAGGTGTTGAAGCTGGAGAGCCAGTTACTGAAGCAGCTGCAGGACGGGTGATTCAGCTGAGCTCATGGCTTATGCAAACTGTCATGATCTCAGGGAAGGTGAGCCCTTGGGCCACCGCCAGATACTGGCTAGTGGCAGGCGAACCATCTAGGCAAGACTGAGCACTAAGGCAGAAACCAGGTAAGACAGGGGCTGGAGCTGATGGCAGGCAGAGCTGAAACTAGAACTGAGGACGAGCAGGGCTGGAGCAAACATGGCTGGGATTGGAGCTGAAGACAAGCTGTCTGGAACTGAAGCAGAAGACAAGCTGGTCTGGAACTGAAGCAGAAGACAACCAGGGTTGGAACTGAAGCTGAAGACAAGCCAGTCAAATCCAAAAAGGAGAAACAACTAGGCAGGAAACCTTGTTGCAAAGGCAATGCATGAGTCCCATGGTTCCTTATAAAGGCCCTCACTAATGATGTCACAACCTCTGGTGCTTGGAATGAGGCTTGGAATGCACTGAAGAACACAGCAAGGGCACCAGAGAGAGGCTAGAATACTGGGACATCAGACTGAGGCTTGGATAATCTCTGGAAACAGGTAGGAGTTGCATTAGTGCAAGAGGAACTTAGTGCCAGGAGAGCAGTCTGGAGAAGCAGCAGAGCCCAACCGCCGGATGAAAAGGTGAGTCGGGACACGGAGGCACGGACACGGCCATGACACCACTAACTTGTTCTATTTTAGTATGGGTCCTATTTTATGCATTAAGACCTGGAGGGGCATTTTTGATATGACGTTCGAGTACAAAAAAAGCAAACAAAAAACACCTCTCTCAAAACAACCAGAAAAACACAGCCATAATGGATCTTCAAGAAAGATGTCTTGCAATGTTTGAAAATACACGCTAAAAACATCCACAGTTAAGACACACCACAGAATGACAGAGACGTCATTAGATAGTCATGCCTGCCTATGGAAACTAACCCTTGGAAAACATCTATATGCGGAAGGGGTCCTGTGGTGAAAAAACATTGTCTGCTGATGTCAGGATGTTCCTTCCATGTGCAACACATGCACCATAGTGCTGCATGTGGAAGTATGTTTCCTCTTGGGTCAAAATGTCTCTTAGGAGAGAGCCAAATTTCTCCTCTGAGGAGTCTCAGCTCCTTGTCCTCCTGAAGAGACCTGCCACGCCACAATGCGTCCATGAGGGCATGATGCTTCATCAAGAGGACCTGGCATGGTGAGTGTTCAGACATGCTGCTAGGAACCCTGTATCAGCCATGTGCAAGCACCCTGCCTTGCTAGGATCTCATGCAGTGAGTTGGTGGGAAAGCCATCAGGCCCCCTCCCCTGTGCCCACAGGCCATAAATGCTGAAAGGCAAGAACATGTTCTTCATGCCCATATCCCCCCCCTTCAAGCATGCAAGGTTGAAACAAGGGGTTGCACATCTCTGACACTCCCCCACCTACACTCAGGGCTGCTGCTCCATACCTACATACATATATGAACGATGCCAGCAGCTCACTAATGTAGACCCTGAAATCTTAAGTCCCACCTGCCACAGGGAAGTCTGACTGCCCATCAGACTTCCCTGTTCAAGTGCAGATGTCACCAAAAAAGTGCCCCCAAACCATCCACTATCCCCCTGGCTACCTAACGCTAGGCAGCACCTCTGGCACACCCCGTACCAAGCCCCTAATCTGGCTGCTCTCAACTGTCACAGGCTGTCTAAGAAACAGAGCAAAACATGTCAAGCTACACAGGGCCACCACCTAAACATTGTCTCAACCAACTTGTTTTGCAGGCGCTTTGGCATCCACTGGGACCTGGAGGTGCTCCAGCGCTGGTACTGGCATATCAGGAGAGAGGACCCAGCACTGATCTGGTGCATGAAGGAGCATATCAGAGCCCGACAAGAGTACCAACAACGTAGCACCCCCATAAGAGCTATCTCCTGTAGCAATGCCTGAGTATGCAGTAACCCTCAGTACAATGTGTCCAGATCCCCCATATGCACAACAAATTGTTGCAGGCAACTCCAAAATGAGATGATATGGCAAGGAAGGGGGAGGGGGAGAAGGTTGTGGCACAGCACACTTCTGTGAGCAAACACAAAGTGCCCAGCATGTCACATATAGCGACCTAGCACATTGCAGCTGCTATGATAGCGAAAAGAAACAGCAATCATAAGGAGATGTAGTGGACTCAAACCCCCTCATTCTCTGTATGTAGAGCCCACAGCCTTAACCACTACACTACACCTGACAAGGGAATATCCAAGGAGGACAGCACATTGGCCACATAAAACACTTACAGTACAAGTTGCAACCCAAGACAGGGAAGGAAAAACTGGATCTCTTTTCACCTCCCAGTCAGCTGTAGACCTCATAGCCATAGGGAACCAACCACACACAGATCCCTGGCAGCACTTGTGACCTGAAACCGTATTACCATCCCTGGAAATACACATTGATATCCAACATCACAGCCAGTGACTGGTCACCCCAGGGCTCCCAGCAGGCCCGAGCCTCATCCTCCATGCCTGTATGGATGCCAATCTGTTATGAAACAAACATGAGAGACCTCCTTCCCGTGTCATTTCATAGGCCATACAAACCAGTGATGTCCTCCAGCTACACACAACCCTCCAACTTCTCTTGTATCTGCATAGCGCTGTCCAGCTGAACTACTTTACACCGGGTGCTCTCATCTATCTTTGAGATGTTTACAGATTTTGCAGAATATGGCTGCGAAACTGATATGTGGAAGACATAAGTTTGATCATGTTACTCCTCTGTTGCGATCTTTGCATTGGCTTCCTATTGAAGCATGATGCAAATTTAAGCTCTATCCGCCCTATATTTAAAATAAAAAGGCCACTAAAATGGTACTTAAGCAGCTATCCGGCGTTAGTCAGTGCCAGATAGCTGGCTATCCGACGCTGAATATCTCTGTATAGCGGCTTAAAGATAGCCAGTTATATTGTGCAATATAATCGACTATCCCCTGATTTTCAAAACCTGACCGGCCAAGTTTGGCAGCTATATTTGGCCACCACAATAGCTAGAATAACTTTGTCTGGTCTCACTTTAAGCGGCCAGCACTGAATATCAGCTTGCCCGGTTAAAATCGGACCAGCCAAAGTTAAACGGACCAGGATTGGAATATCCAGGTTTAGCGCCAACCGCGGAAGACAGCCCGGCTATCTCCCACAGTCTGAATATCATGTGACTTAATTCATAAACTGTTTTATGGCTTTATTCCAGATTATTTAATTGAACTATTTACGGTAACATACATAGTAACATAGTAGATGACGGCAGAAAAAGACCTGCACGGTCCATCCAATCTGCCCAAGATAAACTCATGTGTATACCTTACCTTGATTTGTACCTGTCTTTCTCAGGGCACAGACCGTATAAGTCTGCCCAGCAGTTTTTCCTGCCTCCCAACCACCTGTCCCGCCTTCCATCACCGGCTCTGGCACAGACCGTATAAAAGTCTGCCCTCCCCTATCCTCGCCTCCCAACCACCAACCCCTCTTCCCCCCACCTGCTCTGCCACCCAATTGTAGCTAAGCTTCTGAGGATCCATTTCTTCTGCACAGGATTCCTTTATGCACATCCCACGCATGTTTGAATTCCGTTACCGTTTTCATCGCCACCACCTCCCGCGGGAGGGCATTCCAAGCATCCACCACCCTCTCCGTGAAAAAATACTTCCCGACATCTTTTCTGAGTCTGCCCCCCTTCAATCTCATTTCATGTCCTCTCATTCTACCGCCTTCCCATCTCCGGAAAAGATTTGTTTGCGGATTAATACCTTGAACGTCTGTATCATATCACCCCTGTTCCTCCTTTCCTCCAGGGTATACATGTTCAGGTCAGCAAGTCTCTCTTCATACGTTTTGGAACGCAAATCCCATACCATCCTCGTAGCTTTTCTTGAAACATCAGTTCGTTCACTTAGATCAAAAGATAATTTTTTATTGCAATTTCCATCTGTAAAAAACATGAGATATAAATCTTATTATAGCTCCAGTTTTGTACAGTACAATGCTGGAATTCTCTTCCTTTGGAGTTAAGAGTGATGTCCTCTTATTCTAGATTTTGTAAATTGTTGACAGCTCATCTAATCTAGTCTTTTTAGTCAATTTCTGATATGGTATAGTTTGGGTTAATAATATATTTGTGTGATCGTTGTACTTTTCCTAGTGATGGCCTAGTTTTTACTTACAATGTAATCCGCATTGATCCTTTGTAGGTAGATAGTGGAATATAAATTGTATTGTATTGTATTGTACTATGCAAGCCATGTAGGAGGATGTGTCTAACTCATATGTGCACTTTGTTCACACACAGGTCACCCTTTAGCAGCATCCCACCAGCAGCAGCAGGAGGAGGAGGAGGAGAAAGAGAGGGAGGAGGAGGAGGAGGAGGAGGATGTCCAGCTCCCGGCTTCCCAGACACCCCCACACCAGCCAGCCACCACCCAGCCTGCAGCTGACTAGCCAGCCACCGTCCAGCCAGCCAGGAGGACATGCAGCAAGAGCTGGTGTTGGAGGACCCTGGCCTGTGGGAGGTTCCCCATACCTCACCCATGGGTTTAGGCCTCAGGAGGTGGAAGTGGAGGAGGAGGACCAGGGCATATATGCTGACCTGCTCTGCTGGAAGGGCTGAGGAAGCAGCACCCCAGGCAGTACCCCTGCTGCCCTTAGCAACTCCCTCCCCTGCTGACACTGCAGCCACACCTGCGGGCAAGCCCCCCCCCCCCACCAGCAGTAATGCTAGCCCAGATCCTGCTGCAGGTCACTGGACAGTGTCATGACCTACATATGACATACAGAAAAGCATTAGGCACACTCCAGGCCACTCTGAACATCCTCATAGAGGAAATCATGAGACTGTGGCAACAGCAACATCAGCAGTAGGGGCTACAGGACTGAAGGACGAAAACCATAGTGCAATTTTTTTTTAATAGAGTTATATAACATACAAAGCTCTGCAGCTCCATTATTCTGAAATATGTGGTTATGCAATGGCATTCGATCTGACAACAGCTGTGATGAACACAGTAATAGCACATGCATGGGGAAAGGAGACTGCAGATGATTGGGGGGGGGGGGGGGGGCAGAGGGGATACAATTTGTCCAACTGGGTCTCTATGGTCACAATCATAGCAGCTACTTATCACTGAAATGTACCCCGTCAGAAGCCTGGCAAATGGAGGATGGTGTTATATGGGCAGTTTTCACATTTATTTAAATCCTGCCCATCAAAGGGTATTGTCTGAGCAGCATACAATCTAATATAGAGAGAGAAGGAAAGAAGAGGGAGCGAGAGACAGGAGAATAAACAGAGGAAAGGAGGGTAGAACTACAGCTCTGACAGGAAAGTGTGTATGTGGTGTGGGGGGGGAGGGGGAACACAAAGGATAGGTTGTGTGTGTCAGCTATCCGGCAAGTACTGCAGTTATTTTTCTTGTCAGCCACACTGAACTCTTGAGGTATGTGTGGGGTACAAATGTCAATGTAATGTAATGCAGTAACAACTCAATTGTAAATGTCAGTATAAAGGAAAGTTTTAAAATCCTTCTTGAACTGAAGCAGGGTTGAAGTTGATATGAGATGTTGAAGTAGCGCATTCAATAATATGGGACCCTGAACAAAAAAAAAGTCTGATGGGATCATTTAAACGATTTTGTTTGGAAGAACAAAGTAATCTGGTTGGACAATAGGGGGTCAGAAGTCACGATAGAAATAAAGGTTTGCTAGAGCTGCAGATCATGTAGACAAAAAGTAGGATCTTATAGGTTACTAGTAAAACAGGCTCGTTTCTGACACAAATGAAACGGGCGCTAGCAAGGTTTTCCTCGGAGTGTGTATGTTTGAGAGAGTATGTGTGAGATTGACTGTATGTGTGTGAGAGAGAGAGAGAGAGAGAATGAATGTGCGAGTGTGTGTGACAGAGAGAGAGTGAGACTGCTGGGTGCGAGTGTGTCTCCTCTGTCCCCCCTCCAGCTACCCAGCGATTCTCCTCTCTCCCCTGCTCCCCCTCCAGCCACCCAGCGATTCTACTTTTTCCCTTGCCCCCCTCCAGCCACCCACCGATGCTCTTCTCTCCCCTGCCCCCCCTCCAGCCACCCACTGAGTCTTCTCTGACCCCTGCCCCCCTCCAGTCACCCAGCGAGTGTCCCCTGCTCCCCCTCCAGCCACCAGCGATTCTCCTGTGTCCCCTGCCCCCCCTCCAGCCCCCAGCGATTCTCCTTTTTCCCTTGCTCCAC
The DNA here is from genome assembly GCF_901765095.1 of Microcaecilia unicolor. Taxonomy (NCBI): domain Eukaryota; kingdom Metazoa; phylum Chordata; class Amphibia; order Gymnophiona; family Siphonopidae; genus Microcaecilia; species Microcaecilia unicolor. The sequence continues at coordinate 5,545 of NW_021963642.1, read as the reverse complement.
CTCCAACCACCAAGCGAATCTCCTCTCTCCCCTGCCCCCACTCCAGCCACCCAGCAATTCTATCTCCCCTGCCCCCTCCAGCCACCCCGCGATTCTCCTGTGTCCCCTGCCCCCCTCCAGCTACCCAGCGATTCTCCTCTCTTCCCTGCCCCCCCTCCAGCCACCCAGCGATTGTCCTATCTCCCCTGCCCCCCCTCCAGCTATTCCTCCACTTTAATCAGCATATATTAAATTCCCCCCACGTGCTACAGAAAAGCACCGAGCACATGCTATATATAATAAAATGCACCTCCAATGTTCTGAAGCCGAGAAAGTGAAGCCTTCAAGCCTTGAAGCATTTGTGCGCTCTGTAAGGCTCCATCTCCTCAATTGACGACACGTAGTTCTGGAATGTTGCAAGAATGCTTCAAGGCTTGAAGGCTTCACTTTCTCAGCTTCAGAACGTTGGAGGTGCGTTTTATTATATAGGATAGGATGTGATGTGATGTGAAACTGGCAGCCAGTAGGCTGCTTTTAGAAGTGGAGTTACGTGATCATATTTTTTATGGCCTGTAATTAGTTTGATAGCAGGGGTTTGTATCAGTTGGAAACATTTGAGGTCTTTAGCCTTAATTCCTTGATATCGTGCTTTACAATAGTCGAGTTGGCTGATAACTAGTGAGTGAAACATAGAAGAACGTAGGCAGATAAAGGCCTATCCAGTATGCCCATCCATTCTCCCTATTATTCCCTTAGAGATCCTATATACTTGTTCCAAGCTCTCTTGAATTCAGATACTGTATAGAAACATATACAAATGTAGGCAGATAAAAAAATATAACCATAAAGACTCACAGTTGGAATAAATCCCCCCAAACCCCTGAATTGAGAGCCCACAGCCTTAATCCTTATGCCACACACATACATAAGGATATTTAGTGCGGACGGGTGCAATAAAGATCGCACTAAATCTATTTCTGTATTGTGGCAAGAGTGGACACTATGCATTTAAGTGCCCAAATAAGTTTGGACCCTTGAACCTAGCTCTGGCTGTGGGCGCAGCGCTGGGCCCACCACTGGGGACTCTTTGCACCCAATTCCTAGTTCTAGCAGTGCTTGATCTAAATCAAGGCGAGAAGTGTACAGAGATTTTCCTGGATTCTGGGGCTGGCGGAATCTTCATAGACGAGGTGCTGGTCTGGCATTTCAAGATCCCTACCCAAGATTTGTCCAAGACCATTCTGGTCTCTTCAGTCTATGGTAATGTTCAAGGACACCTGAAAATCTGGACTGTTCCAGTGTGCCTGTGTATCAGTGACCACAAGGAGGACATCACTCGATATGTCCTCCAAACATCCGTGAAGCCCAGGGTCTGCCTAGGCTTCAGAAACACAACACGACTTTAGACTGGGAGAAGGGTGAGATTGTGGCTTGGAGTGATGCCTGTGAATAACATTGCCTGGATTCTGAGTTGTCTGCAGTTACCTTAGCCACCACTAGTGTTCCTGATGTTCCGCCCCGGACCAGTGGATTTCAGGCCGAGACCTGTCCTGAGCAGCAAGTGGTGACAAGTTCCCCATGTCTAGAGAGCAAGGATGCTGCAGATCTCCTCCTGGGAGGGAAGCTCGTTCAGAGTAAGACCTCTTCACTTTCTGCATCTAAGATTCAGGCCATGGCTAGGGGTTGTCCTAAGAAACCTCTGGCTCCGATGTTATGTACCATGCCTGAAGAACTGGACCCTAGTTATAAGGTCCAAAACGTCCCTGATTCTAAGGGGGCCTATGGTCTTGAGGACAGCCCGTGGAAGTCCGCTGGCTGTTGTTTGACTCCAGCCCTGTTCTCAAGCACCAGCTCTGTCTACAAGCTCCAGCCTTGCCTTCAAACTCAACTCCTGCGGTCCACGTTCATGCTCCAAAGCTCATCAGCAGGTTCCATTGAATAATTTCTCATAGACTCAAGGTTAGATTGAAGGGAGGAAGGGCTTTAGAGAGGAGGTACTGTCATGGCCGTGGCTGTGCCCCCACGTCCCGACTTACCTTTTCTTTCTGTGGTTGGGGTCCGCGACTTCTTCAGACTGCCTCCTTGGCACTGCGTTCCTCCTGCACTGATGCCTCTGCTGCCTGTTTCCCTGTTTTCCAAGCCTCAGTCTGATGTGCCAGTATTCTAGCTTCTCTCTGGTGCCCTTGCTGTGCTCTTCGGTGTGTTCCAAGCCTCATTCCAGGGCACCAGAGGTTGTGACATCACTAGTGAGGATCTTTATAAGGAACCATGGGACTCTCACGTATTGCCTTTGCAACAAGGTTTACTGCCTAGTTGTGCATGCCTGGTCTTATGTTTCTCCTATTTGGATTTGATCTGCTTGTCTTCAGCTCCATTTCCAGCCCTGCTTGTCTTCAGCTCCAGTTCTAGCCCTGCTTGTCTTCAGTTTCATTTCCAGCCCTGCTTGTCCTCAGCTCTAGTTACAGCCCTGCCTGCCTCTAGCTCCAGCTTTGCCTGTCTGTCTCCTACTCCAGCCCTGTTTCACCTGGTTTCTGCCTTAGTGCTCTATCCTGCCCTTGTGGTTTGCCTGCTGCTTGCCGGTATCCGGTGGTGGCCCAAGGGCTCACCTTCACTGAGATTGTGACATGTGGTAAAATAACACATGTTAAGAGTAACATGTTAGTAATTATCCTCCTTACACATGTAGCTTTTGAATACAATGGGACAGCTACACAAGAAGTTGCAAAAACGCAATTTCCTTATGTAAGTACCAACATCGCCAAGGGAAGCTGCTGGATTACTACTACTACTACTTAGCATTTCTATAGCGCTGCCAGGGTTACGCACCGCTGTACAAGTTTAAACACGGGGAGGGACAGTCCCTGCTCAAGAGAGCTTACAATCTAACGGTAACAGACTACGTAGTCAGTGTAGGTAACAGGATCTGTGCTGTTCATATATGCAGCATGTATTTGCAAAATGACTGCTCCCACTGCACATGCTGGCACATGTCACTCACGTCACACATGCCCAGAATGTACAGATTCTTATGGCCTCTGGGAAAATCTGCCGTCACCCATATGTGGGAAAATTAGGTTTTTACCTTGGTAATTTTCTTTCCTTTAGTCATAGCAGATGAAGCCATTACGTATGGGTTGTGTCCATCAACCAGCAAGGGGAGATAGAGAGCACTCAACTTTTCACAGTGCCTCATGGCCAGCCAGCTCCACTGCCTCTTCAGTATTTGAAGCTTCCAAAGCAGTATGGCAAACCGCAATGGGAATAACATGAACTTTCCTCACAGCGAACGATGGCCCCTTAACAAGGGCATGAACTCAAAAGGAGGGAATGAACACATCCTCCTGGAGGGAATAAACTCGTCCTCCTTATTGTATAACTGGAGGGGATACATGCAACCTCCTGGAGGGAATAAACTCATCCTCCAAAACATAAACTGGAGGGAATGGACTCATCCTCCTATAAGTGAACATGAATCCTGAAGACTGATTTCCAACTTTCTCCCAAGGAAGGAACTTCAGGAAACAAGAACAGAACCTGAAACAGATTCACAGCATACAGACAATCATACAGGGAGGGCTCATGGCTTCATCTGCTATGACTAAAGGAAAGAAAATTACCAAGGTAAGAACCTAATTTTCCCTTCCTTGTCATCAAGCAGATGAAGCCATTATGTATGGGATGCTAACAAAGCAATCCCTATATAGGGTGAGAACTGGTCACACCACGCGCTAGCACTTGTGCTCCAAAACGCGCATCCCTCCTAGCAGCCACATCCAGCCTGTAATGTCGGGCAAAAGAGAGCTTAGAAGCCCATGTTGCTGCACTGCATATGTCTTGACAAGAGAGTGCTCCAGTTTCAGCCCAAGAGGAAGAAATCGCTCTGGTAGAATGCGCCTTAAAGTCTACAGGCGGAGACAGGCCGGCAAGCAGATAAGCTGAAAAGATAGTTTCTTTGAGCCAGCGGGCAATAGTGGCTTTAGACGCTGGAGACCCTCTGCGAGGACCTGACAGCAAAACAAACAGATGATCATAGATCCTGAAAGAGATAGTAACTCGCAGATACTGCAGCAGAGTCCTGCGCACATCCAACAGGTGCAACTACCCAAAAGATTCTGGAAACTCCTCCTTATCAAAGGAGGGCAAGAAAATAGGCTGGTTAGGTGAAATGCTGGAAACCACCTTAGGCATGAAGGAAGGCACGGTCCGAACCCTGACCCCGGACTCTGAGAATTGCAGAAATGGGTCTCTACAGGACAGCGCCTGGAGCTCTGACATCCGTCTTGCTGAAGTAATGGCCACAAGAAAAACGGCCTTTAGTGTCAAATCTTTCTCCAATGCTCGCCGAAGAGGCTCAAAAGGAGAAGCCTGCAGGGCCTTCAAAACTAGCCCCAGGTTCCAAGCTGGACAGGGTGCTCGCACGGAAGGCCGGAGCCGAAGCACCCCACTAAGAAACCGTGCCACATCTGGATGAGCAGCTAAAGACATGCCTTCAACCTTACCACGAAGAGAGGCCAACGCTGCCACTTGCACCCACAGGGAATTATAGGCCAAGCCTATTTGTACACCATCCTGCAAAAAGTCCAGAATCGGCGCGACAGGAGCCCGCATGGGTGTGATCGCTTTTGAAGCACACCAAGACTCAAACTGGCGCCAAATCCTGGCATAAGCCACGGAAGTGGAACGCTTGCGGGCCTGCAGGAGAGTGGAAATGACTGTGTTTGAATAGCCTTTGTCCCTCAATTGCGCCTTCTCAATCGCCATGCCATAAGACCAAAGCGGCAGGCGTCCTCCATGGCTATCGGGCCCTGTGACAACAGGTTCGGTACCAGAGGTAAAGGAAGGGGAGCCTCCACTAGCATCTGTCGGAGGTCCGCATTCCAAGGCCTCCTGGGCCAATCCGGGGCGATGAGGACCACTTCTCCTGGGTGCAGCTGAATCCGCAGGAGCACGCGCCCTATCAAGGGCCACGGAGGGAACACATATACTAGGCCCGGAGGCCAGGGCTGAGTCAAGGCATCCAACCCTGCCGAGCAAGGATCTCTCCGTCTGCTGAAGAAGCACGGGACTTGGCATTTGGAACTTGTCGCCATAAGATCCATCACTGGCTTGCCCCATTTGGCACATATCTGCAGGAATACTTCATCTGCTAGTTCCCATTCTGCTGGATCGATCTGATGCCTGCTTAGATAATCAGCTTGCACGTTGCTCTGACCTGCAATGTGAGCTGCCGACAGAAACTGAAGATGCAGCTCGGCCCAGTGGCAAATCTGGTTCGGCCTGCGCGGCCAGTGCTCTGCACTGAGTGCCGCCTTGTCGATTTATGTAGGCCACTGCTGTCGTGTTGTCCGACATCACTCTGACAGCCAATCCTTCCAGGGTCACTTGAAAGGTCAGAAGCGCCTGAAACACCGCTTTCAACTCCAGACGGTTGACGGACCACTCCGACTCCTCGGGTGTCCATAGACCCTGGGCATGCTTCCCCTTGCAATGTGCGCCCCAGCCCTTCAGGCTGGCATCTGTCACTACTAGACACCAATCGGAGAGTGCCAGCGGCATTCCTCCGCCG
>NW_021963641.1:0-67978 GCF_901765095.1 Microcaecilia unicolor | reverse complement strand
GGAGGGAGGGGAATATGCACAGAGTGGGTGATGGTGGTGGGAGAGGTAGTTGTGATGGTGTGTAAGTAGTATGTGATAGCAATAAATGTCAACTTACTCTCACACAAAACTTGTCTCAATGAGTCTTTGCCTGGCTCTGACCCCCAGCTGGTGTGCACTCTGCTCTGTGGGCGGGAGGTGGAGGGGGCTCCTCATCCTCTTCATCTGGGGCCTGCTGCTGTGGTTGCTGTGGCTGTTCTGGGAGGACCTGCCTTCTGCGCATGGCCAAATTATGTAGCATGCAGCAGGCCAGGAATATCTTTGCCACCTTTTGGGGGCTGTACAAGAGCTCCCCTCCAGAACGGTCCAGACATCGGAACCTGTTCTTAAGTTGTCCAAAGGTGCGCTCGATGATGCCACGGGTGGTCCGATGTCTACTGTTGTAGTTCTCCTCCGACCCTATTTGTGGGTGCACTATGGGGGTCATGAGCCAACTCCGCTGTGGGTAGCCTCTGTCTTTGGGGAAAGAGGATGAGAAAGATGAGTGTGTATTGTTTGAGTGGGTACCTTGTGGAGGTGAGGGAATAGTGGGTTGTGGAGTGAGCTGGAGGGAGACAGTGCTGAGGGTTGCCCGGTGGAGGAGGTATAGTTTGGGCAGATCCATGCTGCACTTACCTAGGAGCCATCCGCTGGTGATCTCCCCTCGGTCAAACCTGTGGAAGATTCCTGAGTGCTGCAATATATAGGCATCATGGGTGAACCTGGGTATCGGGCACACATGTCTAGAATCTCCCCCTGGGCGTCACACACAACTTGCATATTGAGTGAGTGGAATGCTTTCCTGTTCCTATAAGTGGCCTCTCATGCCCGGGGTCTGAGTGCGACATGTGTGCAGTCCATGGCGCTTATGGCCGAGGGAAAGCGAGCTACGGCATAGAAGTTAGCCATGTTGTTCTCCAGGGGCTGGGGGCTGATGGGGAAGGTGATGTACTCAGAGATGTGGGTAAGGAAGGCATCAAGGAGCTGGGTGAGGCAGTTAGAAATGGAAGGCTGGGTGAGACCCGTGTTCACAGCTAGGACAGACTGGAAATTCCCAGTGGCCAGCAAAGATCTTTAGCAGTGATCTTTAGGTGCACAGGGATGGGGATGTTCCTACTGGTCCTGGGCTACAGGAGGGGTTTGAGCTGGTCACAAAGTGCTGAATGGCAGCCCTATCAAACCGGTACCTAGTGAGACACTGCAGGTCAGTGAGGTCTAGGAAACTGCTACGGGGCCTGAAAACTGGGGCATGAGTACCTCCTGCGTGCCTCGTAAGCCACCTGTGCATTTAGTGCCTCCATTTCCCCACACTACAGGTGCAATGCAGTGACACCAGTGCTCACCTCTCCCTACCAACCTGGTGAAACAGAGCAGCAACAAACAGAAGCTAGCACTCACTCTCCCACCAACGACAAACAATGTGGTCACACACAGCAGAGCCACACTGCAAGCACTCTCTGACCCACTACAAACTCTTCTGCCACACCCTCTAGCCACTCACTCTCCAAGCAGCAAACGACAGTCTTCACAAACATGCTGCAGTAGCAACAGGACAAAGAGACAAAACTGTTACACTCCTACCTTGCTGCTCCTGGCGGCGGCCATATTGAGAGGTTCATCTGAGGGGCGGCCATCTTGAGAGGCTCATCGATATCAGTTCCTGAAGGTCAGCCATCTTGAGAGGCTTATTCCTATGGGTGTGCCCATTTAGGTTCCTGCTGTCAGCTGTGGCAGGGATCACTTGATGAGAGGCCTATTTAAGAACAGAACACTGTCGTCAGTTTGCTTTGGCTTCTACTTTGGTGGAGTTTGTGGTGTTTCCTGTTGTTTTGCGGATTTTATCATTGCCTGAATCTTGACCACCTCTTTGTTTGCTGCCTGCCTTGACCATTGCCTGAATTCTGACCACTTCTTTGTTTGCTGCCTGCCTTGACCATTGCCTGAATCTTGATTACTACTTTGTTTGCTGCCTGCCTTGACCATTGCCTGACTCCGGACCACCTCTTTGTTTGCTGCCTGCCTCGACTCTTGCCTGTTGTCTGTTCACTCCCGGTTGGAGTTCGGAAGTCCTGTCGGCCCCCGGTCCTGGGGGCTCAACCCCTGGGGGAAGGGGTCGCTCCAGGTGAAGTCTCGGGATTGTTCGGCCGTCCTGCAGAACTCAGGTCTGAGCTTGTCTCATCTGTGCTTCGCTGAGCACAGGGACTCACAGCATAACACAAACAGAGACAACAAACAGGTAAGAGAATGAAATATGAACATGGGGACAGTGAATGGAGAGGGATAGGGGGAGGGGATGGGGGAGATAGAGGAAGGAGTAGTTGTGTCTAGGTTTGGGGGCTAGAAGGGGTAGGGAAAGCTGAAAAGGTAAAACACAAAGAGGCAGGTGAGGGTGAAAATGTTCCGACTAGGGTACACAGACAAAGGTAACAGGTGGTCAACAAACTCTCAGCTTTCTCTCCAAACAAAGATCTCGCCACTCTCCAACTCCACAAAATTGCTAATGGGTCTAAAGACCTTCCCCTTACCCTGGTTGCTTTTTATTTCAGGTCTAACTAAGGACGCCCATGTTCCCCCCATGCAAAACCATTTTGCTAGCCATTATATGTTGGGACCCATCTCGTAACGCCGCCCATAACATGTCCCTAAGATGCCCCCTGTGGGGACGACCTTAGATGGGCATCCTCGCGCTGAGGACGTCCTTACGGTCCTGTTTCAATTATTGGATTTGGACAACCTTCTTTCACAGGGACACCCATGTGCCTTTTGTGTAGCTTTTGGACGCCCTTCTCTTTCAAAAATGAGCCAATAGTAATAGTAAATGATGACAGATAAGACCTGTATGGTCCATCCAGTCTGCCCAACAAGATAAGCTCATTTTACATGGTATGTGATACTTTATATATATACCTGAGTTTGATTTGTCCTTTCCTTTCTCAAGGCACAAACTGTAAAAGTCTTCCCAGCACTGTTCTTGTACTAAAAGTTCTGAAGCTAACATCGAAGCCCCTTAAAATTTATACTCCAGCCCAACCATATCTTTTCAGTTACGATCAGGGCATAGACCGTAGAAGTCTGCCCAGCATCACCACCCAATCTCTGCTAAGATTCCATAGATCCATTCCTTCTAACTAGGATTCCTTTGTGTTTATCCCACGCATGTTTGAATTCCATTACTGTTTTCATCTCCACCACCTTCTGCGGGAGGGCATTCCACGTATCTACCACCCTCTCCTTGAAAACATACTTCCTGACATTACTCCTGAGTCTGCCCCCCTTCAACCTCAATTCATGTCCTCTAGTTCTACCACCTTCCCGTCTCCGGAAAAGGTTCGTTTGCGGATTAATACCTTTCAAATATTTGAACGTCTGTATCATGTCACCCGTTTCTCTTTTCCTCCAAGGTATACATGTTCAGGTTGGTAAGTCTCTCCTCGTATGGTTTGCAACACAAATCCCATACCATTGTAGCTTTTCTTTGCACCGCTTTCAGTTCTTTTACATCTTTAGCAAGATACAGCCTCCAAAACTGAACACAATACTCCAAGTGGGGCCTCACCAACGACTTGTAGAGGCGCATCAACACCTCCTTTCTTCTGCTGGTTATACCCCTCTCTATGCACCCTAGCATCCAGGGCCGTGCCTAGGGTCTCTGGCGCCCCCCTGCAGACTATGTTGGCGCCCCCCCCCCCCCCCCCCCCGTGAAAATGATCATGCCCCCCCCCCCCGGTGAAAATGATCGCTCACCACTTGCCACACTGACAGGAATTGTCAGCAATATTCTTAGAAACAAATTGCTATACATTGCAAAATAAGATAGCAGATGTAAATTCTCAAAGTGGACATATTCCAAACGCTAAAATGAAAATAAAATGATTTTTTTCTACCTTTGTTGTCTGGTGACTTTCTTTTTCCGATCATGCTGGCCCAGTATCTGAGTCTGCTGCTATCTGTCCTCTTAACTCCATTTCCAGGGCTTCCTTTCCATTTATTTCTTTACTTTCCTCCTTTCTTCTTCATTTCTTGCTCTATATCCATTTCCAGCAATTTCTTCTCTCTCCCTGGGTCCTTCCTCCCATCCACGTCCATCCTTGTCCCTCGCTGCCCTTCCCTCCTCCATCCATAGCCAGCAAACCCTCCTCTCCTCTCTCCTCCCCTCCATTTCCAGCAATTTGTCCTCGCCCTGGGGCCCCCATGTCCATCCTTGGTCCCGCTCGTGCCCTTCCCTCCGTCCATCCATAGCCGCAATCCTCCTCTCTCCCCTCCCCTCCATTCCAGCAAATTGTCCTCGTCCCTGGGTCCCTATGTCCATCCTTGTCCCCTCTCTGCCCTTCCATCCATAGCCATCATCCTCCTCCCCTCCCCTCCATTTCCAGCAATTTGTCCTCCTCCCTGGGCCTCCATGTCCATCCTTGTCCCTCTCTGCCCTTCCCTCCTCCATCCATAGCCAGCAATGCCCTCCTCTCTCCCTCCCCCTCCATTCCAGCAATTGTCCTCTCCCTGGGCCCCCATGTCCATCCTTGTCCCTCTCGCTCCCTTCCTGCTGCATCCATAGCTAGGCAATCCTCCTCTCTCCCCTCCCCTTCCAGCAATTTGTCCTCTCCCTGGGCCCTGCTGCTGCCCTCCTATCCATGCCTCTCTGCCCTCCCATCCATGCCCTCCCATCCATGCCTGTCTCTCTGCCCTCCCATCCATGCCTCTCTGCTCTTTCCTCCACGCCCTAGGGCCTTTAAATCTTTTACTTCCAGTCGCAGCAGCATCAGTGAAAGCGGAGCGCTGCCTACGTCTCCCTTCCCTTAGTGCTCTTGGTTCCCTCAGTGTCCGCCTTCTTCTGACGTCAGAAGAAGGCTGGACACTGAGGGAACCATGAGTGCAAGGGAAGGGAGACGTCGGCAGCGCTTTCACTGACCTGCTGCGACCAGGTAAAGATTTAAAGGCCTCGGTGGCGCGGGGCGAGGGTAAGCACCGTGGCGGCGCCCTCCAGAGGTGGCGCCCCCCTGCAGTGCTTACCCGCTTACCCCTGCTAGCATCCTTCTGGCCATGGCCTTCAACTTGTCACATTGTTTCTTCACCTCATATCCTCGACACCACACCCCAAGGTCTCTCTCCTGAGTTGAGTTTACAAATCTCTCCCTTCCTACCTGGTATCTCTCTTTCCATTACCAACTGCTGGAATAGTTCCTCCTGTAGAGCATCTTCCTGCTTCTAAAAGACCATAAGCCATTATTAAAATGGACTTGGGGAAAATCCACAGTTTATTTCTAGGATAAGCAGCATAAAATGTATTGTACTGTTTTAGGATCTTGCCAGGTACTTGTAACCTGGATTGGCCACTGTTGGAAACAGAATGCTTGACTTGATGGACCTACGGTCTGTCCCAGTATGGCAATACTTATGTACTCCTGCAATAGGGATACTCCAATCAACATCTGGCCATATTAAAAATCACCTTTTAGTAGTTCCCTTTCCCCAGCTATATTTTGAATATCCAATTAATCTGTTCATTTCTGTCTGTCTGTGAAGGAGCCTCTATATATCACACCAATGTAAATGCATTTCCCATTATCTCTTTCCAAGTGGCCCGCTGTGCCTCTTCCTTACCCTTTATGTCCTGCAATTATCTTTCAGAATCAACCAAAGAATAGGGCAAGGATGACACTCCAAGAACCACAAGGAAGACACTGAAGACAGGTTGTAGATATTTATTAGGAACGCCAAAGGGACTTGACACAGTGGCCGTGTTTCGGGGCGCCTATGCGCCTGCTTCAGGAGTCTGAGAAATACAGTGGTGGAAATAAGTATTTGATCCCTTGCTGATTTTGTAAGTTTGCCCACTGACAAGACATGAGCAGCCCATAATTGAAGGGTAGGTTATTGGTAACAGTGAGAGATAGCACATCACAATTAAATCCGGAAAATCACATTGTGGAAGTATATGAATTTATTGCATTCTGCAGAGGGAAATAAGTATTTAATCCCTCTGGCAAACAAGACCTAATACTTGGTGGCAAAACCCTTGTTGGCAAGCACAGCGGTCAGACGTCTTCTGTAGTTGATGATGAGGTTTGCACACATGTCAGGAGGAATTTGGTCCACTCCTCTTTGCAGATCATCTCTAAATCATTAAGAGTTCTGGGCTGTCGCTTGGCAACTCGCAGCTTCAGCTCCCTCCATAAGTTTTCAATGGGATTAAGGGTCTGGTGACTGGCTAGCCACTCCATGACCCTAATGTGCTTCTTCCTGAGCCACTCCTTTGTTGCCTTGGCTGTATGTTTTGGGTCATTGTCGTGCTGGAAGACCCAGCCACGACCCATTTTTAAGGCCCTGGCGGAGGGAAGGAGGTTGTCACTCAGAATTGTACAGTACATGGCCCCATCCATTCTCCCATTGATGCGGTGAAGTAGTCCTGTGCCCTTAGCAGAGAAACACCCCCAAAACATAACATTTCCACCTCCATGCTTGACAGTGGGGACGGTGTTCTTTGGGTCATAGGCAGCATTTCTCTTCCTCCAAACACGGCGAGTTGAGTTCATGCCAAAGAGCTCAATTTTTGTCTCATCTGACCACAGCACCTTCTCCCAATCACTCTCGGCATCATCCAGGTGTTCACTGGCAAACTTCAGACGGGCCGTCACATGTGCCTTCCGGAGCAGGGGGACCTTGCGGGCACTGCAGGATTGCAATCCGTTATGTCGTAATGTGTTACCAATGGTTTTCGTGGTGACAGTGGTCCCAGCTGCCTTGAGATCATTGACAAGTTCCCCCCTTGTAGTTGTAGGCTGATTTCTAACCTTCCTCATGATCAAGGATACCCCACGAGGTGAGATTTTGCGTGGAGCCCCAGATCTTTGTCGATTGACAGTCATTTTGTACTTCTTCCATTTTCTTACTATGGCACCAACAGTTGTCTCCTTCTCGCCCAGCGTCTTACTGATGGTTTTGTAGCCCATTCCAGCCTTGTGCAGGTGTATGATCTTGTCCCTGACATCCTTAGACAGCTCCTTGCTCTTGGCCATTTTGTAGAGGTTAGAGTCTGACTGATTCACTGAGTCTGTGGACAGGTGTCTTTCATACAGGTGACCATTGCCGACAGCTGTCTGTCATGCAGGTAACGAGTTGATTTGGAGCATCTACCTGGTCTGTAGGGGCCAGATCTCTTACTGGTTGGTGGGGGATCAAATACTTATTTCCCTCTGCAGAATGCAATTAAATTCATATACTTTCCACAATGTGATTTTCCGGATTTAATTTTTGATGTGCTATCTCTCACTGTTACCAATAACCTACCCTTCAATTATGGGCTGCTCATGTCTTTGTCAGTGGGCAAACTTACAAAATCAGCAAGGGATCAAATACTTATTTCCACCACTGTACATGACAAAAACAATAGGTATACATAATAAGAATGCATAATAGAGGAATATACACAGCATTAAAAGCAGCAAGATCCACAAGTCCTGGAATAACATGTATAGAATGTTTGTACGTTTGGGAAGCTTGCCAGGTGCCCTTGGCCTGGATTGGCCACTGTCATGGACAAGATGCTGGGCTCGATGGACCCTTGGTCTTTTCCCAGTGTGGCATTACTTATGTACTTAAGATATAAAATTTCTAAATGAAAAGATAACATACCATAAAATATATATATATAAATGTAATAAAAAATACAAAATAGCAGCATTATATATTTATGTATGTATATATGTAGAAATAAGTAATAAGCAAAATATATGCAGTACACTGTGACCTATGAAAAAACACGTCTGTGTATTTACATAATAAAAACAAGACAAACCACTTCAATTATAAAATATGTAAATACAAAGATATAAACATATATACACATAAAGGACAGGTGGTGAGCATATATATCAAATGGTCTTATGATAAAATGATGTTAACGGTATAGAAGCATTATTATGAAAAAGCCTCTATGTATGTGTCATGTATTTCTCAGAATCCTGAAGCAAGCGCTTAGGCGCTGAAACACGGCCGCTCCGTCGAGTCCTTTCATGTATTCCTAATAATATCATCTACAACTATCTCCAGTGTCTTCCTTGTGGCTCTTGGAAGTACCATCCTTGCCCTACTCTTTGGTTGACTGTAATTCCACTTCAGTCGTAGTGTGTCATTCCCTCACTTTCTGTGGTGTTCTCCCCATTTAATATTATGTTTAACATATAATGGCACTCCTCCCCCTCCCTTCCTACCCTGCCTTTCCTGAACAGATTATAACTCCGTATAATTATATCCCAGTCATGGTTCTCTGAGCCATGTTTCTGTGATTACCACTAAATCCAAATCAATCTCTTCCATCACAACCTCAAGATCTAAAACCTTATTTCTCATACTTTGGGCATTAGTATATACTGCTTTCCAGACATTGCCTCTTTTTTCCCATTTGTGTAGAGGGTATTTAATGCTTCACTTACCTGAGGGCTTGTATATACCTGGGGGATTTGATCACCCTGCCCCAATTATTCTAGTTTAAAGCCCTCTTCAGTAGTTTAAAAACCCCCTCTTGCCAATCTACTGCTAAAGACGCTTCTTCCCTTATTGGATAGAGGGACACCATCTCTGCTTAGCAGCCCTTGGAAAGTATGCCATGATCCAGGAAAGCCAAAATGCTCTTGATGACACCATCTGCGCAGGCACACATTCATCTCCAGGATGTGAGCTTCTCTTACTTGGCCTTTACCCTCAACAGGGAGGATTGACAAGAACACCCCTTGTACACCTGTCTGCATCACCCTCTTTCCCAGAGCCATAAAGTCACTTTTGATAAACTCGAAAGATCAGCAGAATGTAAGACTTTTATAAAATAGATACAATGTTCTTTTTCTGGTCTCCTTTCCATTTCTTCTCTCTCCTATTTGCTTTCATTTCCTCATCTCCATCTCTCTCTTTTTTTTTCTCTGATTTTGACCTTTTTCTGTTTTTTTCCCTTTTTTACCTTGTTTCTCTTTCACACTTTGCGCATTTATCAAGTGGCTTATTTAAACAAGGTGCATCGGTGGCATATGCACCCCTTGTCCGGTCCCAGCCCCTGACTCCACCTTAAAATTCTGTCTACAGCGAGCGCCCCCCCCCCCCCCCCCCCCCCCCCCCCCGCAGCCAGGAGGAAGAGGAGCGGAGGCTGGGCCTGAAACACTGAACCCACGAGGGACTGTTGTTTTTTCAGGGAGGGAGCCAGCCCACACCGGTGGAGTTGCAAGGTGCAGTGACTTCAGGAAGTTGTATTTCCTCATTACCATCTCAAACTGTAAGTACCCTGAACCAAATCCTTAGCACTCCTACTTCTGGCTCTAGTTCGGGGTAAAGTGGAAAAGCCGGCTGTTGTGACCTTAGAGTCACTCTGGGACCTAACATACACACTACATACTTCTCTTTTAAAATCGGTTGGGAAAAATGAGGAGCATATAAAAATGTTATCAGAGGCTGCCCTATTACAAGCTCAAACGGCTACCCAATGTTCTTCTAAAATAAATCAATTGGAAGAGAAAGTACAAATATTGGAAACAGTGGGACAAGTTACAACAAGAGACCGGAATTATACTTTCCGGCGCTTAGAATATTTGGAAAACCAAGTAAGGAAACTGAACTTGAGATTAACTAATTTTCCAAGATCCCCATTGATATCTCCAATAGATATGGTTAAAAAGTATTTAATTGAAATATTGGAAATGCCAAGTGAATCACTTCCTCCTATTCTACGTGTGCAATATTTGCAAGCTAACAAAAAGAAAGATGGAGAAATTTCACAAACACAAGTAGGAGAAGCTATGAACTTGACAGCATTTCTAGAATCATCGTTGGAAATCATTACTCAGAGAACCACAGTGGTGGTCACATTTGTGCTTGAAATGGACAGAGATGCTGTTTTGAAACTTTCCTTTAGACATTTGGACTCTCAATGTTTGGGCTCAAAAGTCAGAATTTACCCTGATTTATCTAGAGAAACTCAGAAAAGGCGCAGGGCTTTCCTGGCCTTTCGAGCCAGGACTCTGGCTCTTGGAGCGAGTTTTATTTTGAAATTTCCTTGTATCTGTCGTATTTTGTATCAGTCTAAACAATTTCAGTTTTTTGAGCCCAAACAGTTAGAGGAATTTTTGTTAAGCAGAGAAGAAATAGTGGTAACAGTAGGGTAACTGACGTGCACTGTTAAGATAGGCTTGAAAGGAATTGCTGGGAAGCAGTAAACTATTATTTTCTTGTTTCCTCAAATATGTATTTGATAATAATTTCTTATATCTTGGATACTATTTCCAAACTTTATGGACGAAAGTGTTAACTTATTTCATTTAATGTCTGTATATGACATAATTTAAAATTACTGTAGTAATGTGATTTTTTTTCTTTTTTCAATCTTCTCTATTTTGGAGTTGTACAAATATGAAAAATGCAATAAAAAAAAATCCTGTCTACAGCAGGGGCTTAGGTACGTGGGGCCACGGGGGTCTGGGCCCCCGTAGATTTGGCCCTGGACCCCCCCCTGCTGATGACCCTCTCGACCCCCCCCCTCCCGCCGTCAACCCGCCATCAACCTACCGTCGCCGTCTGCTACCTTTGCTGGCGGGGGAACCCAACCCCCACCAGCCGAGGTCCTCTTCTTCCTTCGTTCTGTTTCTGAGTCTGATGTCCTGCACGTTGTACGTGCAGGACTTCAGACTCACAGAAACAGAACGAAGCCTTGCGATCTGCAGGGCTTCATTCTGTTTCTGTGAGTCTGATGTCCTGCACGTTGTACGTGCAGGACGTCAGACTCAGAAACAGAACAAAGGAAGAAGAGTACCTCGGGTGGCGGGGGTTGGGGTCCCCCGCCAGCAAAGGCAGGCGACGGCGGGGGAGGGTTGGCGGCGGGAGGGGGGGTTGAGAGGGTCGTTGGCAGGGGGGGTCAAAGTTGGTGGTGGGGGTGGCGGTGGCAGCGGGGGAAGGGGCAGCGCCGGGGGGGGGGGCTAAAATGTGCCCCCTCACCTCGGGCTCTGGACCCCCCTCCTGCGGAAGTCTGGCTATGCCCCTGATCTACAGTGCTGCAGTCTTCACCTGGGCAGCGGCACTCAGTGCCATTGCCTGTGTGAAGACTGCAGACAGGGTTTTAAGGTACAGGGGTGAGGGAGAAGGGGGGTGGCACGGCATGAGGGGGAGACACTCCCCTTGCAAAAGCTTTCTGTCTACACCCTTGTTGCTCATAGTTAGATTTTATCCCCTCCATTTTCCGCTGTCTAAACTTTTCACTTCCTTAGCTTTCACCTCCATCTCCCTTTCACCAGCCCTCAGATATCTGCTTCCATTATCCTTAAAATCCTAAGTGCTGCCTCATTCCTGAGTCTCTCACTCCTAGCTAACTGCATCTCCAACAATATCCATCTCTTTCACTCTCATTTCTCCTATTCTTTCATTGTCTTGCATCCTCCTCATCCTGCTTCTTTTCTCTTAGCCACTTTCTCCATCAGTCTTTACAATTTCCCTATTTCGTCTCTCAGATTTCTCTCACCCCCAGTTCTCCCATTCACTTCTTCCCCAGACTCTCCTATTGGCCTTTGTCGTTCACCCTCTTCCTAGTCTCCTGTACTCACACCCTCTTCAGTCATCATCTGCTTCTGTCATTTTTATGCTTTCACCAGCTCAGACCCTTTCCTTGTCACTCATCTTCTTACCTGGCTCCAATCCCTTTCTTCTGCCATCTCGGGTTCTCTCTCCCTATCCTCCCACTATTATATTCTATCTGCTCCATGTCAGTGTTGTTGTACTCTCCTTGGACTCCCTACCACCACTTGTACAGACTCCCTCAGCTGCCTCGCACACCTCAACAAGATTTCCCTTTACCTCCCCACCCCATGGAGGTCTCCTTTTTCTCTGCCCCCTCTCCCATACACACACACTACCTGTCTATGGGACTTCTTGGTTCAGACTATGAGATTGGCCCCAAACAACAGCAGACATTATTGCTGGCTGCATGTGTGGTGAAGACATAGCCCATCACAAGAGATGCTAGCAATGTCCAGGGTTGCCTCTCATCTCATTGCATGCAAATTGTAGAACCATCCTGGAAAGATAACTCTTGTCTTGTTGGTGTCTAAATATTTTATCATCTTAACTGCCAAGGTCTAATAGATATCTAGGTTTCCTATCGCATTGTAAACCAAAGTCTACTGCTTTGACATTTTCTGATCACTTGTTATCTCTCCTTGTTTATGAACTCCACCCCCCATTCCTCCTTTCCTCATGAAACTGTCATTGGAATGCTTTAATGTTTCACTTGTGTTATGATATTGCCATCTTTTGTTCATGTTGTCCTGATCTGAGGCAGAAGGTTCTGGCCTTCAAGCTAGTCAAAAATGTATTGTTAGTCCAATAAAAAAGGTATCTTATTTTCCTGTTCTTATTTTATTTATTACCTTTAAAGCAACCACACTACTTTATCCAGAATTTCCATGTAAGGATTTGCCATTCATACAGAGTCCATTCTGAAGTTAAAACTCAAATTATGATTAAAAAAATTGTATGTGCAAGCAACGACTTTATAATTCAAGGATGTGCGTGTATGGAGGGGGAGAGGAGTACACAGGAAAATATGTTGGCTTGTTTTTGGATTTTGGGCTGCTTTTTGAAAATGTTTTGGTTCATTTATTTTTGCATGTAGATTTTGGTTAAAATATGTAAACATGTTTTATCACACACAAATGAAATTTATGCATCTCAGTGCTGAGGGAATCTTTTGTGCAATAAAGTCCTTGTGAAAACAAAATCTTAAGAGGATGTCAAAAGTACAAAGACTAAGGGACACTCGAAGTTACATGGAAATACTTTTAAAACAAATAGGAGGAAATATTTTTTCACTCAACGAATAGTTGAGCTCTGGAACTCTTTGCTGAAGGATGTGGTAACAGCGGTTAGCCTATCTGGGTTTAAAAAAGGTTTGGACAAATTCCTGGAGGAAAAGTCCATAGTCTGCTATTACCCAGACATGGGAAGCAACTGCTTGCCCTGATATTTGTAGTATGGAGTGTTGCCATGGTTTCAGTTTCTGCCAGGTACTTGTGACCTGACTTGGCCGCTGTTTGAAAAACAGTATATTGGGCTAGATGGACCATTGGTCTGACCCAGTATGGCTACTATTATGTACATAACACTTTTGCAGGTAAATCTACACTTCAGCATATACATGATATCAGGACACCTAAGTGCTTATTCTATAAGAACACACGCAACCGGTATAGCATATAAATGCAAGAGGGGGGTGCATTCAATTGAATGGACCATGTACTGAAAATAGGCAGAGTTCCCATTTATTTATTTATTTATTTTTTGCACTTGTATCCCACATTTTCCCACCTATTTGCAGGCTCAATGTGGCTTACAGAGACCTGTTATGGCAGCGCCATTCCAGGGTAGAAGATACAATTGGTGTTACAAATAGATTAAGGCTGAAAGAAAAGAACTAAGCATCAGTTATAGAAAGAGGACTTTCCGAGTATGGGTGGGGTGTTGTAGTTAGGCTAGGAATTCTCGTGGTAGGCCTTGTTGAAGAGAGAGGTTTTCAGAGATTTGCAAAAGTTAGTTATTTCGTTGATTGTTTTCAAGTTTGTTGGTAGTGCATTCCATAGCTGTGTGCTCATGTAGGAAAAGCTAGATGCATGTGATAGTCTGTATTTTAATCCTTTACAGCTAGGGAAGTGCAGATTAAGAAATGTGCAGGCAGATCTTTTAGCATTTCTGGGAGGTAGGTCCACGAGGTCTAACATGTAGGCCGGGGCATCTCCGTAGATGATTTTATGCACAATCATGCAGATCTTGAACGCGATCCGTTCTTTAATTGGGAGCCAGTGTAGTTTCTCTCTTAGGGGTTTTGCACTTTCATATTTTGTTTTTCCAAATATGACTCTGGCTGCGGTATTCTGGGCTGTTTGAAGTTTCTTGACAAGTTGTTCTTTGCAGCCAGCTTAGAGTGCGTTGCAATAGTCTAGGTGACTTACAAGCTCATTTTCAAAGCACTTAGCCTCCCAAAGTTCCATAGAAACCTATGGAACTTAGCCTCCCAAAGTGCTTTGAAAATATGCCTATTAGTACCATTGACTGTACCAGGTTGCAAAAAATGGATCTTGGGAAGTAAGGTTTTATTCTTTTGAGTTTCCACATGGAGTACAACATCTTCTTAGTTATGTTTTTCACGTGGTTTTCGAGTGTGAGATTTCAATCAATGGTGACTCCAAGAATTTTCAGAGTGTTTGAGACGGGAATTACTTACAGAATAATTACTTACAGAATACTTACAGAGTACTTGCCCCATTTACATGACCTCACACTTGTACCATTTACATGACATCATGTAAATGGTACAAGGGTGCGGCCATGTAAATGGGCACCTAGATTCTATTATAGAATAGTAATAGGCCTGGTGCTGCCAGGTTATGCTAGTCCTATATAATAATTCTCACCTTCAACGTTCTGACTTGCCTGGGACCGTGGCTCATTCCGAGTTGGTCTACTAGGCTCCATAGATCAGGCTGACATCACCGTAGCCATTATGATGTCAACTTCAGAACCCGGGGGGGGGGGGAACATGCCTCACAGCTGATCCATGTCCAGAGGAGGGTCGCTGGACATGGGTGGCTGGAGGGGGGCAGGGGAGAGAGGAGGGTCACTGGACATGGGTGGCTGGAGGGGGGCAGGGGAGAGAGGAGGGTCGCTGGACATGGGTGGCTGGAGGGGGCAGGGGAGAGAGGAGGGTCACTGGACATGGGTGGCTGGAGGGGGGCAGGGGAGAGAGGAGGGTCGCTGGACATGGGTGGCTGGAGGGGGCAGGGGAGAGAGGAGGGTCGCTGGAGAAGGGGGGCTGCGGGGGGGCAGGGTAGAGAAGAGGGTCATTGGACATGGGTGGCTGGAGGGGGGCAGGGGAGAGAGGAGGGTCGCTGGAGAAGGGTGGCTGCGGGGGGGCAGGGGAGAGAAGAGGGTCGTTGGACATGAGTGGCTGCAGGGGGAGAGGAGGGTTGCTGGACATGGGTGGCTGCAGGGTTGCCGAGGAAAACCTTGCTAGCGCCCATTTCATTTGTGTCAGAAACGGGCCTTCTTTACTAGTATTCTATAATGGAATCTAGACACCCATGTGTTTTTATAGAATAGACTCTCACTGTGTGGGATCAGTGTCTATATAGTGGGCCCTACTTACAAAATTGCCTTCTAAATGTTTATTCTTTACATGCACACAATTTTCTGCATTGAATGATCAACCGTTCCCTTATTTATAGCAGTACTCTTACTACCATTCATGAAGACTCTAGTTTTATTTGGGGGGGGGGGGGTTTGCACACATTCAGTATAATGCTACTTACTGACTTTTGTCAAAACACTCATTTCATGAACTTTTTTACACTTGTACTTTATTAGAAGATTTTCAGAAACAGCATTAACAAAGAGCAGTTAACTTAAGAACATAAGAATAGCCATGTTGGGTCAGACCAATGGTCCATTTTGCTCAGTATCCTGTTTCCAACAGTGGCCAATTCAGGTCACAAGCACACAATTTTCTGCATTGAATGATCAACCGTTCCCTTATTTATAGCAGTACTCTTACTACCATTCATGAAGACTCTAGTTTTATTTGGGGGGGGGGGGGGTTTGCACACATTCAGTATAATGCTACTTACTGACTTTTGTCAAAACACTCATTTCATGAACTTTTTTACACTTGTACTTTATTAGAAGATTTTCAGAAACAGCATTAACAAAGAGCAGTTAACTTAAGAACATAAGAATAGCCATGTTGGGTCAGACCAATGGTCCATTTTGCTCAGTATCCTGTTTCCAACAGTGGCCAATTCAGGTCACAAGTACCTGACAGAAACCCAAATAGTAGCAACATTCCATGCCACCAATCCCAGGGCAAGCAGTGGCTTCCCTGTGTCTGTCACAATAGAACACTATAGACGAAAAGTGTCCAAACTTTTTTTTTTTGTGGAACGTGTCCAAACCTTTTTTTAAACCCAGATACGCTAACCGCTGTTACTACATCCTCCAGCAAAAGAGTTCCAGAGCTTAATTATTCATTGAGTGAAAAAATATATCCTCCTATTTGTTTTAAAAGTATTTCCATGTAATTTCATTGAGTGTCCTCTAGTCTTTGTACTTTTTGAAAGAGTAAAAAATCAATACACTTCTACTCATTCTACAGCACTCTGGATTTTGTAGATCTCGATCATATCTCTCCTGAGCCTTCTCTTTTCCAAGCCGAAGATCCCTAACCTCTTTAGCAAAAGAAGCAAAATGTTTTACTTCTATAAGATTGTTCCATGATAACCCCTACCCACCCTCCCATCCATATAACCCTTTAGTAAAAGTACAACTCAATGAAAATCATCATACCTTTAGAAAACTAGCTTCTAGTTTAACAGGGGCAGGGGGTGTTAATCTGAATAATCCACTTACAATACTGAGTCAAGATAGTGTTGAAAAGGACCCCAACACCTCTTCTATTGGTAACATTTACCCAAAGCAGTTAATTTGTCCATTAAAACTACAAATTTACATTTTTGATGCAACATCTTGATGGAGAACAGTTTTTAATGTAAACTCAGTGGATGTCATGTGAAAGAATTGCTTTCTTCATTGAAGGTTATTTCATTTAATTTTGTAATAATACTAATTAGACTGTTTTACTTGACAAAACTCTTCTGCAATCCAGGCACAAGAAATATGCTGATGAGTCACCCACCCCAGAGATATATACACTGAGCTCATAATTTGGGTGAAATAAAATATATAAATCCAAATTATTATTAAAATTAAGCCATTTTTTAATTTAAGGAAAATATGATGGTCACCCCACTTAATTATTGACTAGTGGTGCAAAACTGACATCATCATCTTTCCCCCTTCCCCCAAGAGCTGATGGCTTGTCTTGGAAAGGATGATACATCAAAATAATTAAATAAATGTCCTGTGACCTTCACAGTCTATGCACGCCTCTTGGAGATGGAAAATCTGAGAGATAAACAGGCAGGGGGGGGGCATGAGAAATTGCTCTGTCTTGGGTAACACCCTCGCCAGGCATCTGCCTGTCATCCTGGCCTGTGGCATGCAAGCCAGAGAGATAAGCTGTGAGTGTGCAAGGCTACAAAGGAAATGAGGTTGGATGGAGGGGGAGTTGAGGGGGCACCAGGTTCCTGTCTTCATCATCCTTCCTATTGCAACAGAGCACAGCTCTAGAGGCCCTGTCTGTCCATGGAGGAAACTGAACCACTAGCAGGCCCTGAGACTTAACTGTGAGCTGCCAAGGGTGGTGGAAACATGAAAAGAATACAGAAGCACATATATTGTGAGACAAATAGGATGTAGCAACTATGAGACAATAAAATTATAACAAAGGGATCTAATTGAAACCGGTGAGTTATGAAATTCTGGCAAGTTATGTCTTGGTCAGTGTTATTTTTAAAAGCTGCTCATGACATTTAAATATATTTCTTATATTCAGTGCCGCTACCAAGATATCAAGGGGTGTTGAATATACTTGGACAGTGGTGACTCCTGCTGGATCTATGGCTAACAACAATATTCCTCAATCTCACTCGCAGCACAAGTTTCAACAGAGACCAAGAAACGTGATTCTTGTACCACTATATTAGCCTCATCAAAACTGGTTCCCTCTGTTAAAAAGTCTTGTAGTTCTACCCTCATATAGGCTACCATTCTTTCCATTGATAATCACACCTAGGGCTTACTGTGCTTGCGACAGTGGCGTTGGAAGGGGGGGGCGGTGGGGCGGTCCGCCCCGGGTGCACGCCGCTGGGGGGGTGTCAGCTCTGCTGGTTCACTGCTCTCTCTGCCCTGGAACAGGTTACTTCCTGTTCCAGGGCAGAGAGAGCATGGAACCAGCGGAGCCGACGCTGCTCCCAGCGACGTGCACTCGAGGCAGAGCGGCCCTCCCGCTCGTCCCCTTTGGTAAGAATGCGCTCGGGGGGGGGGGGGGTGCGCACTCCGGGGGGGGGGGGGTGTGCATGCGTGCGCCGAAGGGGGGTGTGCCGTGCTGCACCTGGGGGGGTGTGCAGCGGCGAACCGCCCCGGGTGTCAGCCGCCCTCGCTACGGCACTGGCTTGCGATGTTTG
This sequence comes from Microcaecilia unicolor, assembly GCF_901765095.1. Taxonomy (NCBI): domain Eukaryota; kingdom Metazoa; phylum Chordata; class Amphibia; order Gymnophiona; family Siphonopidae; genus Microcaecilia; species Microcaecilia unicolor. Next base: position 49,862 of record NW_021963641.1, on the reverse strand, counting down.
CTTTAGACTGGTTTAGCATCCATCTTACATCAGACAGAACACTTATCCAATGTAGGTTTCTACTGACCTAGAATCTCCACCAAGGATCACAAAAACATTTTAATAATACAAGAAATTAATCTCATTTTACTTATAAAACTGATCACTCAGCATAAGTACATATAAGCAGTGCTTTTTTTGTAGAAAAAAAGGTGCTGGTACTCATTATGGGTGGGGTCACCACATATGACTCCACCCCTATTATAGCCACAGCCCTTATACCAGCCATGGCACATATAAACAGACATCATTGAAAATATTATACTAGTATAAGAGAAAAAAATAATGTGATTTTTTTTTCTTTATAAATAATTTCTGTAAGCTGTTACAGCTCCAGTATACCCAGTGCAAAATAAGACAGCAGATGTAAATTCTCAAACTGGACATATTCCAAACACTAAAATGAAAATAAAATGATTTTTTTTCTACCTTTGTCTGGTGACTTTGGTTTTCTATCCATATTGGTCCCAGTCTCTGATTGTGCTGCTCTCTATTTGTTCTCTTAACTCCGTTTCCAGGGCTTCCTTTCCATATATTTCTTTACTTTCCTCCTTTTTTCTTCATTTCTTGCCCTACATCCATAAGTAAAAGCTGGGTCCTCCTCCGTGGAATTGACTGGAGGAGGTATAATGTGGATCCAGCTTTTGCCTATTTTCTCCATCTATGTGCAGTTTTTCTCCTCTTCCCTTTCCCTCATCTTCATCCATGTGCATCTTCTTCTTTTTCTTTCCTCCCCTCCATCCATATCTAGCACTTCTCCTCTCTCTTCCCTCCCCTGTATCCATATAAAACAATAATTCTCTCTCCCCTCTCCTCCATCCAAGTCCAGCATTTCTCCTCTCTTCCCGCCAACTCCTCCATCCATCCATGTCCAGCAATTCTCCTATATCTCCTGCTCTCCTCTCCATCCATTTCCAGCATTTCTCCTCTCCCCCCTGCCCTCCCCTCCCATCCATGTGCATCTCCTTCCTGTCTTCCCTCCATCCATGTCCAGCATGTCTCCTCTCTCCCCTGCCATCCATGTCCAGCGATTCTCCTCTCTCCCCTTCCCTCCCTCTCATCCATGTCCAACAATTCCCCTCTCTCCCCTGCTCTCCCTTTCCATCCATGTCCAGCGAATCTCTCTTCGCTGACCTCCCCTCCCATCCATGTCCAGTATGTCTCCTCTCTCCCCTGCCCTCCCCTCTCATCCATGTGTGATTCCCCTCTCATCCATGTCCAGCGCTTCTCCACCCTCCCCTCTCATCCATGTCCAGTGATTCTCCTCTGCCCCTTGTCCTCCCCTTCATGTCCAGTGATTCTCCTCTCTCCCCTCCCCTCCCCGCACTTGAAGACTTGGGGAGAGTCCCGCGATTCAAGCTGAGTTATGCTTTTGCATTAGAAAAGTATGCAGCCTTGTTTGATTGCTCAACACTAAAGCTCATGATGTGTATGTAGAAGTGACAACAGTCACCTCTGGTGATTTATAATTAGTAAAAAACAAAAAAAGCCAGAAAAAGTAAAATAACTAATAGTTATTAGTTAGTAAAATCGCTAAATAGGGGTGTGCAGGAAATCACAGTGAAACCCCAGCGACCTTATGAGACTTACCTATGAACATAAAAGTACTGTGCACATAACATACGCACATTTGTTCTACTTGGTAGTGTGTTGTATATATCCTAGAAATAAGCAGTAGGTTTTCCCCAAGTCCATTTTAATAATGGTCTATGGACTTTTCCTTTAGAAAACCATCCAAACCTTTTTTAAACCCAGCTAAGCTAACTGCTTTTACTACATTCTCTGGCAACAAATTTTAGAGTTTAATTACACGTTGATTGAAGAAAAAGTTTCTCTGATTCGTTTTAAATTTACAACTTTGTACCTTCATTGCATGGCTTCTAGTGCTAGTATTTTTGGAAAAAGTAAACAAGTGATTCATGTCTACCTGTTCCAATCCACTCATTATTTTACAGACCTCTATCATATCTCCTCTCAGCCATCTTTTCTCCAAGCTGAAGAGCCCTGGCTGCTTTAGCCATTCCTCATAGGGAAATTCTCCCATCCCCTTTATGATTTTTGTTGCCCTTCTCTGTACCTTTTCTAATTCCACTATATCTTTTTTTAAGATGCGGTGACCAGAATTGAATATAATATTCAAGGTGCAGTCGCACCATGGAACGATACAAAGGCATTATAATGTCCTAATTTTTGTTTTCCATCAGTAATGTGATTGGACAAGGTGCTCAGCCTATATACAATGACACTTCTATAAAAAATAATATTCAATATGTTAGTATGTCTGCTCATGCTCTGCTCAGACTGCATAAGTACATAAGCATCGCCATGCCGGGACAGACCAAGGGTCCATCGAGCCCAGCACCCTGTCTCCGACAGCGGCCAAAAGAACAAACAATTTGTCCCATCCATCCCAGAAATAGTGGATTATTCCCACGTCCATTCAATAACATTCTATGGCCTTTTCCTCCAGGAAGCCGTCCAAACCTTTTTTAAAGTCCACTAAGTCAACCGCCTTAGCCATTTTTTCCAGCAACGAATTCCAGAGTCTAACTACACGTTGAGTGAAGAAACATTTCCTCTGATTCGTTTTAAATTTACTACACTGCAGCTTCATCACATGCCCCCTTGTCCTAGTATTTTTGGAAAGTGTAAACAGATGCTCCACATCTACCCATTCCATTCCACTCATTATCTTATAGACCTCTATCAAATCTCCCCTCAGCCGCCTTTTCTCCAAGCTGAAGAGCCCCAGCCTCTTCAGCCTTTCCTCATAGGGAAGTCGTCCCATCCTCTGTATCATCTTTGTTGCCCTTCTCTGCACCTTTTCTAATTCCACTATATCTTTTTTGAGGTGCGGCGACCAGAATTCAACATAATACTCGAGGTGCAGTCGCACCATAGAGCGATACAACGCAGAATAATATCCTTATTTTTGTTTTCCATCCCTTTCCTAATAATACCCAACATTCTATTTGCTTTCCTAGCTGCAGCAGCACACTGAGCAGAAGGTTTCAACATATCATCAACAATGACACCTAGATCCCTTTCTTGGACCGTGACTCCTTACGCTGAACCCTGCATGACATAGCTATAGTTTGGGTTCCTCTTTCCCACATGCATCACTTTGCACTTGTTCACATTAAACGTCATCTCCCATTTAGACGCCCAGTCTCCCAGTCTCGTAAGGTCCTCTTGTAGTTTTTCACAATCTTCCCTCGATTTGACTACTTTAAATAACTTTGTGTCATCAGCAAATTTGATTACCTCACTAGTTACCCCCATCTCTAGGTCATTTATGAATATGTTAAAAAGCAGAGGTCCCAGCACAGATCCCTGAGGGACCCCACTAACTACCCTTCTCCATTGCGAATATTGACCTTTTAACCCTACTCTCTGTTTCCTATCTTTCAATCAGTTTTAATCCACAGTATGCCCACCTATAAAATCTATGCTATATAATAGATGGGTGTGTTTAGAGAATAGCACTTAAGCAAGTTTTTGGCATTTATGCACTTAACTGCACACATAGGTGCATAAATGCTGTTATTCTAATCATTTACATGCACAATAGGACAAATATTAGTGTTTATGTAGTAAAGTGATTGAGGGTATGGCTTGGAGCTATCACAAACACAGACATACACACGTTTTATTTTTTTATTTATTAGGATTTATTTACCGCCTTTTTGAAGGAATTCACTCAAGGCGGTGTACAGTAATTACTTCACAAGCTTTAATCCAGCACTAGTAAAGTCTCCTTATTTCTCTCTGTTTTCTTCACATATCACTATCAACGCTCTCTTTCTGGGATTGGCTCCTAATCTATCCCAACACAATGGCTACTAAAATTGTCTGTGGGTCCCGTCTGGACACACACAAGAGTGAAGTACTCTCTGAATACAATTCAAGGTATCTCCTACCATGGCCATCTTCCTGGAGTGGAGGAGTAGCCTAGTGGTTAGTGCAGCAGACTTTGATCCTGGGGAACTGGGTTCAATTCCCACTGCAGCTCCTTGTGATTGTGGGCAAGTCACTTAACCCTCCACTGCACAAGGGTCAAAATAAGTACCTATATATAAGTAAACTGCTTTGAATGTAGTTGCAAAATACCACAGAAAGGTGGTATATCAAGTCCCATTTCCCTTTCCCCCTTACATGTACCTTGGAGCCTGAGCTCTAGCTACTTCTCTTCCCCCTCAGTACTGTAGCCTCAGTTTCTATTCCCTTGTGGCCTCTCCCTTGGACACTTCTTGACTCAGGGCCTCCCTGACTGGTTCTACTGCAGGGCATTTAACCACCTCCCTGCCTGCCTGAGGTCTGCCCCTCTGACTGAACAGGTGTAACTCCACCTCCCTAAGGTGGCTGTCTCAGTGAGTAGGTGGCCATTCTCATTATCAAGGCAGGCTTTGTGAAGCAGCCTACTTGTACAGACTGGTGTTTGTGTTTTTCAGGATTGTGATAAATCTATTTATACACTTTCCTGAAACCCTGATGTTTACCATTTATTAATGCTTGTATCAATGTCCTATAACACTAACGGTAACATGACCAAGCAAAATATTTTCTTTTCTTTCATCTGCCAATATTGATGTAGACTATGTTTCGTACTCTATGGAACCTACTTCCACTTAAGTTATTTTCGTCATTTGTCATTGACATTTTGTCGATTGTTGTGGATACTGCTATTGTTAAATGGATCATAAACCTTTAAGTGGTACTACTAAGTGCAAACTTCAGAAAAGAAAGAATCAGAAGTGTTAAAGTGTGAAACCAATTTTGTCTTTTTGGACTTGTTTTTGTCGGTGGCAACAGATCAGGCAAGAGAAGTGTCGGACTCTGAGGAGGAAGGAAAGTTAACGCCAGTGGCTTCAGCAAGGATGGGCGATGAGTGTGAGGCAGTTGCAGGAGACGGAGATGGGGCCCTTGAATCCTTTGTCCAAGATGAGGCTCCCATAGAAAAAAACAAGGTAACCAGCTCTTACTGGTATGAAACTGCAACTGATCCTGCTTTGTGGGAGGACATAAATGATCATATCAGAGGAGTGCTGATCGATAGTGTTGGAAACATTCCACAACCAATGTCCCAGTTACCCAGCTTCAGCTAGGAACTGTGGGCTCAGAGGCAAGCAACATGTACTTTCTAATGAACTGCTGCTTGGACTATGGGCAAGTAGTACCAAGGGTGTGGGCCATTTATTCTCCATCTCAGTAGTGTAGCCAGACCTGACATTTTGGGTGGGCCCAGAGCTAATATGGGTGGGCACTATGTATGAGTAGTGTTTCTTAGGATACTACAAAATAATGCCTTAGAATGCACTTGATGATGGATTTCTAAGCAGTCTGCCCAACAGCTGCCCTACATCAACATAAACCACACACATACTTAATGGGAAAAAAAACAATATTTTAAAATATAGCTACATTATGCCATATCAAACTTGACCAAACATAAAGAGTAATCAAAATGCTGGCTGGTGGTGAGCTTCTGGGTGGGGGTGGGCTCTTCACTGCCTAGGGCAAAAAAAGGTATATTTAATCATTAAAATTTAAATGTACCTTTTTTGCCTTAGGCAGTGAAGTGCTTACCCCACCAGCCAGCATTTTAAGTACAAAATTACATAATACCTTAAAAAAAAAAATTAAAAATATGTGTTACTAGCTGGGCAGCTGCTTGCAGTTGCACGCGGTGCAGAGCACCCTGGCTCCTGTACCTGTGTTGTGTGGGGCCACGGAAGAGTTCTACTGCTGCTGTGTTGATGATTGTGATCGATTTGAGAACCGACACCAAGACTAAGACCCAGCCGGCAGACAAGCACAGTGTTGACTGTACTGTGGAGAAGCCATGCCCGTGACACAGCTGGGCCAGCCAAGCAGCCTTTCTCATGTGGCACTGCATGCAACGTCAATTGTTCCATGTGCACTGTGGGGAGCAAGCCACGCAGCATGGCATGTGCAACTGAGCTTGCTTACTTCTTACATACCAACAAAGTGGCGCATGCGCAGCAGCTGAGACTTTAGCACGAGAAGCGAGAGTGTTGTGGGATGGCAGGGCAGCACTGGCTGACTCAGGACCAGAAGTCAGAAGAGCTGCGTCACCCAAGACTGCCAAAAAGCAGGTGGGAGGTGGCTGAGCGGCAGTGGCGTAGCCAGACAGCCAGTTTTGGGTGGGCAAAAAATATTCTCTGCTCCGCCCTTCCTCCACCTCAAAATATAAATACTTTAGCTAATGAGGATCCTCAAGCTCAGTCAGCTGAAGACTTTCTCTAAAGGTGGCCAGAACTCTTTTACCAAGCTTGGCAGGCAGCAGCAATGACCCTAAGCCACTGATGCCAGCACCCCACACATGCTTAGCTGTCGATGGCTCAAGGATGCTGTTGCCAGAGCTTGGTAGAAGGGAGTTCTGGCCGCCTTTGGAGGAGGTCCTTAGCTGGGGATGTCTGGGAATCCTCACCAGCTATACAGCAAGGGTTAGGACTGGTGTTAGACCTGCTTGGGCCCAGGTCAGAAAATAAAAGAGGGCTCCCCTCCCCGATTCCCTCTTCTCTTTGCCTCCCCTCCAATTTCCCACCTGCCATTACTATCACACAACAGACCCTGAACAAATACAGAACAAGGGATCACAAATTAGAAATAAAAATATTTAGACAAAAGTTGAAAAGGAACCCCAAGAAGTTAAACATAGCATTACTGCAACACTGGAGACATAAAACAGAGATGCATTTCCTTTTCTACAGAACACAATACAAAGATATTTGCTATGCACATTTCCAAAAGCTAACATATTCCATTTAAAACATTCAAAATAAAATGCTTTGTTTCTACCTTTGTTGTCTGGACATTTTATTTTTCCATCTTGCTGGTTCCAATTTCTCTTTTCTGTTTTCCTCTCTGTCGTCTGCTAATTCTTCTTCAAGCGGCTGCAGTCCATTTGTCTTTTCTCCTCTCTCCTGTCTGTTCCCTCACTATTCCTGCCTCTGACATATTGATCATTCCTTTGTAGCTCTTTTCTGCCTCTCTATCACCCTTCTTTGTCTCCTTTTTACTTTTCAACTACCTATCAAATTTCCATCTTCTTCTTTCACCCACTAGCTCTTCCATTCCCCATCTTACTCCTCCCCATCTCTACTTTCTCTTTTATCTTTAATCTACTTCCCATTACCATATTTCTACCTCTGTAATCACTATCTCTCATTCATTTCCTTGCCATCCCCTCCTCCCCATCTTGGCCTCTCCCACAAGGTTCCACCATTCCCATTGTCTTCCTCCCTCCACCCTTCTAACCAGCATCTGATCCCCTCCCCACCCCACCCTGGTAGCCTTATATTTTCCTGCCTCGTCTCTCTTCATTCCTGTCCTCTCCCTCCCTCTCATCCACCCCCATGTCTAACTCCCCCTCTCATTCCCACTGTCCACCATCTCTCTCTCCCTCTCCTTTGTGTTCTGGGTCCAACATCTCTCTCGCCTTCCCATACAGCATCTCTACCTTCCTCCCCTCTACCATCATGTCCAACATTTCTCTCTCCCTCTCCCTTGTGTTCTGGTCCAACATCTCTCTCCCCTTCCCATGCAGCATCTTTCCCTTCCTCCCCTCTACCATCATTTCTAACATTTCTCCCTTCCCTCCATCCCTATGCCCACCATTTCTCCCTCCTCTCCACCCCTATGTTCAAAATTTCTCCCCCTCTCACCACCTATCCCCTCTCTATACAGCATGTCTCCCTCCCCTCCACCTCATATGCAGCCAAGACTTCTCCTTTCCTCACCTCTCCACCCCTTTGCTGCATCTCCCCCACCCACCATATCTCATCTCTCCTCCTCCCTGTGCAGCATCGTTCCTTCCATCATCCCTTCCCCCGTGCAGCAACTTTCACTCCATCTTCCCTCACCCTCCTTGCAGGCCTGCCCAGCAGCGATTCCGGTCGCAAGATCGGCTCGCAGCAATTCCCACACACTGCCTGCCAGCTGCCGCTCAACAATCTCCTAGCAGCTACTAAGCGCTAACCCGGAAGCCTCTCCTCTGCAAGAATTGCTGTGCAGGAAGGAACAATGCTGCTGGGCGGGCCTGACCCCAAATTGAGTGGGCCCAGGTCCACCCATGGCTACACCCCTGCTGAGCGGGCTGCCACCATAACGGCACCCAGAAAGGCTATTGCTGCATGTACTTTTCTGCACTTAAACTGGGTGGGCCTGAGCTGAGATTGGGTGGGCCTGGACCTACCAGGCCCACCTGTAGCTACGCCCCTGCCCCATCTACTGGCAATGAATACCAGTAGAATATCCAATATGCAGGGACCTTTATTGTGATTGCTACAATAAAGGTCCTTGCATATTGGATATCCTCCTGGTATTCACCTCACTTTTTTGTTTGATGCTTACTGTTCCGTGAGGACTTTGTCTCCCTCCTTCTCCTTTTTTCTCCAATGTACTTTGTTTTGCATATAAACCATTTTTGACCAAATTACTTGCTTTTGTTACCAGCTTTGAGGATTAGAAGCTTCAATGGAAGCAAAACCTGGACTGAATCAATGTGTTCTCCTTTTTCTGGAGCCATATGGTAACCCCTCTTGGCTTTGATTAAAGATAAGGACACTCATCTTAAACTGGAAGTATCAGAAAATTAGTTAAGGCATCTTAATTTAAAATTTGTAGGCTTCCATAAGTTTCCTTTATTGTGATCTGTGAAGATGGTGAAGATATATCTCTATTCTCCAAATTTCCCCGATGATACACCTCCTCTAACCCAGACTTATTAAGAACTGGAAATCAAGGTGGGGGAGGAAATCTGCAACCAGATTTATTAGTGGATATTTTGAATTTGACTAACTTTTTGAAGAATTCACAGCAAGAAGTCCTGACTTTTGGAACATTGACAGATATCTTTGCAACAGGAACTGGGTGATTTTGCCCACCTCTTTCATACACAAACCGGCACTCATTTACTGCACTCATAATGAAAAGCATTCACAAGCTCATTCTAAACCGCTTGCATCTTCATATTTTTAAAATGCACCTCACAGTAACAGAACTTTTCTAGCAGTAAACTCAATTCACAATACAGTACAGCAGAAAGCCAGTAGTTGACTGCAAAAAAAAAAAAAAGAAAACAGCCAATGTACTGTTAAACTGTTTTGTGAAAGAAATAAACAATTGAATTACACTAATAAACAAGAGTCCTGGCAGAAGACCAGAGTAACCAGCTGGAATAATTCTCCCCTGAGAGGGCAAAGCAAGAACAAACAGCAGCACTAAAAGATAGTCTGCTGCAAATGACAATTTACCAGTTACTACCTATATCATTGTGTCTACATTTAGTGGTATTATATGATATTATTATGTACATATATATTAGTAGAGATGTCATGGATATGACACTCATATAACTAAAGAAATGTGAACTACATCCCTCAAATCAACATCGGCATGATTCAACTGGTACCACAATCATCTGTTTACCACTCCTTATAATTTTACTTTTACTCCCATTTACTCCACCATATCACCAGCAACAAATTATCTTAAACTTTTCTAGAGACACAAATTTTGCCCACCTCTTTCATACATAAACAAGCACACACCGCACTCATAATGAAAAGCATTCACGCGCTCATTCTAAACAGCCTACATCTTTAAAATAGTTCCACAGTAACAAAGCTTCTACAGCAGTAAACTCAATCATTAAGATTACTTTAAAGAATAAATAATATTTCCTAACTTAAATGTGAAACACCTATTATACCAATATATTGTCAGAGATAATAGTAATAGGAAGTGAAGATGAAGACTGAATTAAACTGTCTGTTAAATCCGGTGCTGAATTGTGGCGCAAGAAAACAACAATTTGTACTTTGAAGTTAAAACAACTAACTAGACTTGCCAATAGATGAGTGCTGGTCAAGAAATTCCTCCAAGTGTTTTGGTTTCGTAAAGCTGCTTGTGTTGTTAAATGTGATGATCATTTTTGCAGGATAGTGAATACCGTATTTCACTCCCATATCTTTAAGGCGAGGTCTCATAGCCAATAATTGTTTTCTTTTGAATGCTGAAGTTTTAGAAAGATCAGCCACTATGAGGACCTTCTGACCTTTTTGAATTATTGATGAAGATCTTGCCGCAGTAAGAATTTGTAAAGTTTGAGTAAATCTAAGCAGCTTAGCAACTACTGGTCTCGGTGTTTTCATTTCAGGACGAGATCTTCCCGGCTAGCGATGTGCCCGCTTAAATTCTAGTGGCAGATCAAAAGAGACTAAGGGGCTCAGGAATCCAGGTTTTAAGAAAGTTGATGGTATCAGAGCCTTCTAAACCTTCTTTCAGTCCTAATATTTGGAAGTAATTTGACTACACCTGTTTGATAAATCTTCTAGCGATCTTTCAAGAAATTGAAACCGTGCTTCAGATCTGGTACAGAAGCTCTCCAAGTCAGCGGCAGTTTGATCAGTTTTGTTTTCTACGGCTTCTAATCTGGAGTTGAATTCATTGACAGACGAGGTCAAAGAGGTAAGTTCATTACCAAGCTCGCAGGTCTTCTCAAAATGCTTCATGGTTAATTCTCTTAAACTTTTGAGCTCATCCATTAGAATATCTGAACTATGAAATTGCAGTTTACCATCGTTTCTGGGCTAAGAGGATCGCATTTAGATCTTTTTGACCCCAGCAGAGGAATCGCTGCAGGATCCTCCTGCTTCGCTGATTTAGAGGGCGACATGATATAAACTTATATAAAGTAAAATTGTATAGGAGAATAGCAATAACCAGGTGAAAAACGATGTATTGAGTATAAGGGAAGGGAGAGCACGTCGCTTATGCTGCCATCTACTCTGGCATCCTCTAGCGCCCCCCCCCCCCGGTATATCAAAGTCTGAATAAACTAAACAAAATTGTGCAAGTTATAGAATAAGGGCAGTTATGCATGTAACTTTAATAGCAATTAGGGGTTGTTTGCTATGTATGACCAGTTATTGGCTCTAATTGGAGCTCCCCCTAATTGGTATTCTATAGATTTCCCATGCAAATTCTGGAGTGCGCAATTACAAGGTGATGTGAACCTGGGAGGGCAAGAGAGGGTCAGGGACATGTAGTTATGCACCTAACTGCCTACCGTTAGGTGGGAGGACTATTTCTCTGGAACCTCTAATCACAGCTGGTTCATTTTCTAACTTTTTGTGCCTTTTACCATTTTTTTCCCCTGTGACAAGTTTTATCCCATAATTTAAAAAAATAAATAAATAAAGTTCCACAGATCATATGCAAACCTTGACGTACATTCTCTAACAAGAATCTGTTATCCGATCTGACGAAGGGCAACCTTCAAAAGCTAATCAAGAAATGTATTAAGTTATGTCCAATAAAATAGGTATCATCTTATTTTCTTTTCCATGTTTTATTTTGTTTGATTTCTATTGATTACCTAACAAGAAGAAGAAATTCTCTACTTCAGGACCCAAGAGACAGGGTTTAATTTATAGACAAAAGGAAGAGAAATTCGGGAGCAATGGGGAGGGAGGAAGTGGGGCATGGGCCTGGTGTGAACTATCAGTTTCCAAAAAAACTCACACAAGTACATAAACGCATTCTAAATCCTCCTTATCCTCATAGAGCACAGGTGCATGAAGGACAGCTGGGGGCTGGGATGGAAGATCATCTGGGTATGGAGTAGTAGGAGGCTGGAAACCATCGGGTTCTTTCCCTCTACCTTCCCTTCCTTCTCTTTTACCTTGTGATCCTCATACTCCATACCAAATCCCTCCAACATTTTCCCAGTGCTTCTAAAGCCTCCAAGTCTCAATCCCCAATCCCTGGTAGTCCTTGAATATCCCAATAATATTCACTAATCCCTTTTCCCTGAAAAGCTACCATCTCCAGCAACATCTCTTCTCTCTCTCTCTCTCTCTCTTTTTCCTCTGCCAGTAAGACACAGACCTCATATTTGAACTGGAATTAGCTGGCTGTTCTCAACCTCCTCATATGGGTGGGACCAAGGAGGTTTGATAACAGGAGACTGCATGAGCCTATCTGGCCCATTATGTGAGCTGAAGCCAGTAGGCAGAGCTGGTTGCCCTATCAATTTCATTGTTTTGGGCAATGGCGTTCCTGGCCTGGATGGCACCTTGGGCGGAGCGCCGATGCGCCCCCCCCCCCCCCAGGTGCAGTGCCCCCCCCCGCTAAATGACACCTTTCCCCCCCCCCATCCGGCGAAATGACACCCCCCGGGTGCACGCCGCTGGGGGGGTGCCGCGGCGCGCGCCTGCTCCGAGTTTGCTAAACTTCGCTTCGCTGCAGCTCCCTCTGCCCCGGAACAGAAAGTAACCTGTTCCGGGGCAGAGGGAGCTGCAGCGAACGAGCGACGAAGTTTAGTGAACTCGGAGCAGGCGCGCGCCGCAGCACTCCCCAGCGGTGTGCACCCGGGCGGACCGCACCCCCCCCCCCCCCCTTTGGTATGCCACTGGTTTTGGGTGTACCAAGATGGCAGTGGCTGCACTGGGGAGAATTAAAACCTCCTTGGGTGGAAACCAGCTTCAGTCTTGTGATATCTTGCCATCTCCTGTTATCAAACTTACTTCGGTGACACTATCCTGGAATGCAAAAACCACGGCTTACCTTTTGTATTCTTGGGGTTAGAGAGGGAGCAGCACAACATGTTCTCCTCATTCACTCACTCTTCTCTCCCTGTCCTAACTGCCTCCTTTCCCATCCCCCTCTAATTACTCACAAACTGCACCCCCTCCAACTTCTGATCCTCTCCCTCCACAGCCCCTCCAGTTTCCCTTTTTTGTTCTTTCTGATTCAATAGAAGTTGGAAAGAATTAGACAAAAGGGGTAAAGAATGTCTGTCTAGGAACTGTTCCAGTCTTGCTCCAGCTTGTTCCAGTCTTGCTACTCTGCTTCCTTCTGCTCCAACTTGTTCCAGTCCATCCGCTCCAGCTTGCTCCAGCCCATCTGCATTGCTTGTCCCAGCGTGTTCCAGTCCGCCCGTTCCAGCTTGCTCCACCTTGTTCCAGTCCTGTTCCAGCTTGTTCCAGTCTTGCTACTCCGCTTCCTTCTGCTCCAACTTGTTCCAGTCCGTCCGCTCCAGCTTGCTTCAGCCCATCTGCATTGCTTGTCCCAGTGTGTTCTAGTCCTCCTGCTCCACCTTGTTCCAGTCCATCTGCTCCACCTTGTTCCAGTCCATCCGTTCCTGCTTGTTCCAGTCCATCTGCTTGGCTTCCTCCAGCATGTTCCAGTCCACCTGCTTCAGCTTGTTCCTGCTTGCTCTAGTCCGCCCGTTCCAGCCGCTCCAGTTCTGCCTGACTACTAGCCCCATCAGCCTGCCTGCCTGCTAGCTTATCAGCCCATTGACTTACCTGCTCAGCCCTGCCTGATTTTGCCCTCCTGCCTGCCTGACCAGTAGCCCATCAACCAACCTGCCTGCCTGCCTGTTACCCCATCAACCAACCTGCCTGCCTCCCTGCCTACTAGCTTGTCAGCCCACTGACTTACCTGCTCGCCAGCCCATCAACTTCTTCTCAGCCCATCTACCAACCTACCTGCCTGCCTCCCTGCCTGCTAGCTTGTCAGCCCATTGACTTACCTACTCACCAGCCCATCAACTTCTTCTCAGCCCATCTACCAACCTACCTGCCTCAGTCACTACTTATGGCCCCTGTACACATTCCCTTCCTTGCCCTATCCCTTCCTAATCTTTTTCCCCTCCCCTACCGCTGTCTACCGCTGAAACACACTGCCCACCCATGCCCTCTTCAGTCCTACTCACTACTGCAATACCCTATTCACCCCCGTCCCTCACCACCTCACCATCTCTCTCATCCCCCTCCTCCTTCCTAGCTCTCAACCTTCAACATTTCCTTCCTGCCATTAACCCATCCCCATTCCTCCTAAGTGCATCCCGTCTTTGTCGCCTTCGTCGCCCTACCTCCCCCACCCTTCTCCGCACTCTCTTGCTCCTCCTCCTGCTATCCGCGGGAGACATCAATCCCAATCCAGGTCCCCCCCACCTGTCCTTGTCCTATCCATGCAAATGATTCCGGGATGTCTCCAATCTCATCCCTATTCCCCTCCTTCCCCCCTCTTCCCTCCCCTTCTCATGTGCCCTGTGGAACGCCCAATCGGTCTGCAACAAACTTCCCTTCACCCACGATGTCTTCATCTTTCGCTCCCTTCAACTGCTCGCCCTAACTGAAACCTGGCTCTCCCCTGATGACTCTGCCTCAGTCGCGGCCCTATGCCATGGAGGTTATCTCTTCTCCCACACTCCCCGCCCAGTTGGCCGCGGTGGAGGCGTCGGGTTACTACTCTCGCCCTCCTGTAGTTTCCAACCCCTCCTCCTACCGCAATCTCACTGCTTCTCATCCTTTGAAGCCCACGCCATCCGTCTATTCTACCCGCTGCCACTCAGAGTGGCAGTCATTTACCGCCCCCCTGATAAATCTCTCTCTTCCTTCCTCACTGACTTTGATGCCTGGCTTTCTGTTTTTCTTGATCCCTCATCTCCGTCCCTCATTCTCGGAGACTTTAACATACACGCTGATGACCCATCCGACTCTCACGCTTCTCAGTTCCTCACTCTAACATCCTCCTTCAACCTCCAGCTGTGCTCCACCACCCCAACTCACCAAAATGGCCATTGTCTTGTCCTCGTCCTCTCCTCTTCCGGCTCACCCTCCAATTTCCACGCCTCAGCTCTTCCTCTCTCTAATCATCACCTGATCACCTTCACACTTCTTCACCACCACCCCTCAGCCCCGTCCAACATTAACCACTACTTCCAGGAATCTCCAGGCTATTGACCCTCCCACCTTATCCTCAAGTATTTCTAATCTCCTCCCCGCCATCATGTCCTCCGAGTCTGTCGACAAGGCTGTCTCCGCTTACAATGCCACTCTCTCCTCTGCTCTGGACACCCTCGCACCATCCATCTCCTGTCCCACAAGGCGTACTATTCCCCAGCCCTGGTTGACCCCTTGCATCCGTTACCTTCGCTCCTGCGCCCGATCTGCTGAACGCCTCTGGAGGAAATCTCGCACCTATTCAGATTTCTTTCATTACAAATTCATGCTATCCTCCTTCCAGTCCTCCCTATTCCTTGCCAAACAGGACTACTACTCTCATTTGACCAATTCTCTCAGTTCCAACCCTCGTCATCTCTTCGCCACCCTTAACTCCCTCCTCAAAGTGCCCTCCGCTCCCACCCCCTCCTCACTCTCTCCTCAATCACTGGCTGACTACTTCCATGACAAGGTGCAAAAGATCAACCTTGAGTTCACTACCAAGCCACCTCCTCCCCTTCACCCTTCAACCCTCTCCCTCAACCAGCCAACCCTGGCCTCTTTCTCCTCCTGATATCACCGAGGAGGAAACCGCCCGCCTTCTTTCCTCCTCGAAATGCACCACTTGTTCCTCTGATCCCATCCCCACCAACTTAATTAACACCATCTCTCATACTGTCACCCCCTCCATCTGTCATATCCTCAACCTCTCTCTCTCCACTGCAACTGTCCCTGACACCTTCAAGCACGCCGTAGTCATACCTCTCCTCAAAACACCATCACTTGACCCTACCTGTCCCTCCAACTACCACCCCATCTCCCTCCTAACCTTCCTCTCCAAAATACTTGAGCACGTCGTTCACAGCCGCTGCCTTGATTTTCTCTCCTCTCAGGCCATCCTCGATCTGCTTCAATTTGGTTTTCACCCTCTGCACTCGACAGAAACAGCACTCTCTAAAGTCTGTAATGACCTGTTCCTTGCCAAATCCAGAGGCCACTACTCCATCCTCATCCTCCTCGATCTATCCGCTGCTTTTGACACTGTCAATCATGATTTACTTCTTACCACACTGTCCTCATTTGGGTTCCAGGGCTCTGTCCTCTCCTGGTTCTCCTCCTATCTCTCCCACCACACCTTCAGAGTACACTCTCATGGATCTTCCTCCACCCCCATCCCGCTCTCTGTTGGAGTTCCCCAGGGATCTGTCCTTGGACCCCTTCTTTTTTCAATCTATACCTCTTCCCTGGGCTCACTGATCTCATCTCATGGTTTCCAGTATCATCTTTATGCTGATGACACCCAGCTGTATCTCTCCACACCAGACATCACCACGGAGACCCAGGCCAAGGTATCTGCCTGCTTATCCGACATTGCTGCCTGGATGTCCAACCGCCACCTGAAACTGATCATGGCCAAGACCATCGTCTTTCCACCAAAACCCACTTCTCCTCTTCCTCCACTTTCTATCTCAGTTGATAACACCCTCATCCTCCCCGTCTCATCTGCCCGCAACCTCGGAGTCATCTTTGACTCCTCCCTCTCCTTCTCTGCGCATATCCAGCAGATAGCCAAGACCTGTCGCTTCTTCCTCTTTACCATCAGCAAAATTCGCCCTTTCCTCTCTGAACACACCACCCGAACTCTCGTCCACGCTCTCATTACCTCTCGCCTTGACTACTGCAACTTACTCCTCACCGGCCTCCCACTTAACCATCTATCCCCCCTTCAATCCGTTCAGAACTCTGCTGCACGTCTTATATTCCGCCTGAACCGATATACTCATATCACCCCTCTCCTCAGGTCACTTCACTGGCTTCCGATCAGATACCGCATACAGTTCAAGCTTCTCCTTCTCACCTACAAATGGGGTCTGCAGCCCCTCATTACCTCTCTACCCTCATCTCCCCTTACGTTCCCGCCCGAAACCTCCGCTCACAGGACAAATCCCTCCTCTCAGTACTCTTCTCCACCACCACCAACTCCAGGCTCCGCCCATTCTGCCTCGCCTCACCCTATGCCTGGAATATACTTCCTGAGCCCTTACGCCAAGCCCCCTCCCTACCCATCTTCAAATCCTTGCTCAAAGCCCACCTCTTCAATGTTGCTTTCGGCACCTAACCTTTATACCTTTCAGGAAATCTAGACTGCCCCCACTTGACTGACGGTACATTTGTCCTTTAGATTGTAAGCTCTTTGAGCAGGGACTGTCCTTCTATGTTAAACTGTACAGCACTGAGTAACCCTAGTAGCGCTTTAGAAATGTTAAATAGTAGTAGTAGACCATAAGAGAACTCTTAAATATTGATTTATATATATTGACTGCACATTACCAAGGGTTCTATCCTATCTTTTTGGTATAGGATGAAATTTTGCCATGTGGGAAAAATACTTATAAAACATATTGGAGTCAATATTCAGCAGTGGTCAGTAGTGTTTAAGCTGCTTACAGTCACAGGCTGAGTTAAACCTGAATCTTCAATGCTGGGCCACGTCGGGACACTAGTATTGAATATCCGGCTTATCGCAGCTACCTGTAAGTTACCCAGGCACCAACTGATATTCACAGAAACACAGAAAATGATGGCAGATAAAGGCTACATGGCTCATCATCTGCTCTCTTCCTCTCCCTAAAATAATCCCACATGCTTGTCCTATGCTTTCTGGAATTCAGATACAGTTGTCATCTCCACCACCTCCACTGGGAAGTCATTTTACGCATTCACCATCCTTTTTATAAAGAAGTATTTCCTTAGATTACTTTTGAGTCTATCCCTCTTTAATTTCATGTTATGCCCTTTCATTGCAGAACTTCTTTTCACTTGAATGAGACCAGCCTCCTGTGATTTATGAATAAGACATTTAAATATCTCCACAGCATATCTCCTCATTTTTGTCTTTCTTCCAAAGTATTCATATTGAGGTCTAAAAGTCTGTCTCTATATGCTTTATGAGGAAGTCCACTGATTATTTTAGTAGCACCCTGGTTATAACCTTTTGAAGGTGCAGTCTCCAGAACTGCACACAGTACTCTAAATGGGGCCTCTCCAGAGGCACTATCGCCCCCTTCTTCCTGCTGGTCATTCCTGTTCCTATGCACCCAAGAATCCTTCTGGCTTTGGCTGTTACTCTTGCTACCTGCTTGACCACCATAAGATCATCAGAAATGATTACCTCCCCCTGCAAGTCTTGCTCTTCTTTCAAGCACATTCTCCTCCTAAATAGCACTGCTCCCTTGTGTTTCTGTAGCCCAAGTGCATGACCCTCCATTTTTTAACATTAAATCTTAGTTGCCAATTTCTAGACCATTCTTCTAGCTTTGCTAGATCCCTCCTCATGCTATCCATACCATTAGGGGTGTCTACCCTATTACAGAGTTTTGTATCATCCACAAAGAGGCAAATCATGCCTGCCAGCCCTATTGCAATATCACTCACAAAGATGTTAAAAAGAGCCGGGCCAAGGACTGATCCCTGTGGTACACCATGGTAACATCCTTTGCCTCTGAGTGAACTCCATTTACCACCACTCGCTGTCTTCTTTCATTTACATATGTCACCTGCCCTGCTTGTAAACTTCACACAGTTCAATTCTTCTTCTTTGTAGTCGTGAAATCAAGGTTCACTGGGTTTGGTTCACAAGGGACAAAATGAACATAAACAAAACATCATCCAGAAAAAGATGTTACCAGATGAATACATTAAAGATAAATATTAATTCCTGTAAATAGAATCAATTTGATTTACATCAATTTAAAAACCACAAACTCTGGTAAAAATACATGTATTATTTATTTTAGTGCAAATTAATGATTATATTGCACTTAGTATTTTATAACCAACAGTAAAAATGTTTTAAAGCTTGAATATTGAAAAATGTTATCAGTGTTTAAAGTTCCTACTGGATCCAGTTGTTACACTCTAAAATATTTTTTCCCTTTCAGGAGGAATCAACAGAATTACTTCTAATCACAGGTAAGTATCTCACAACAACTAACATATTTTGATTAAATTTTCCTAATAATTTTTTCCCTCCTGTCCAATTACAACTTCTTTCTCTTTCTTATTTATTTTCTGTAGGAAATACCCTAAAGGTAAGTATCAATATTATTTCAAACCAATCAGATAGTCAAGAAATAATTTAACTATTTTAGATTTTTCTTTCCTCAGGTTCTCAGTTCCATAAGGTAAGTATGTATATGCCGTGTAAATGCAAAGTGTCTCTCAGTTCATAGTCCAGTTATCCTTATTTTCCTGCAGTACTTAGCTGGATTCCTGCTTTCTTGACCTTGGGATCAATCCCTCTGTCTTGGTTGTCTCTGCTTTGTCTTCTTCCTAAACCTATACTTTAAAAAATAAAAGGAGAGAGTCTGCCTCCCTGCAGTGTGTGTACTTTAATATGAGCCTGCCTGTTGCTGGAACCTGAACTGTATTCTAAAATAAGCAAAATAAATTAGAATAAATTCTCTGAGTCTGATTTCCTAACTACATATTTCTTTTCCCCGACTAGTAAGAGAGCAGTTGCTGAATTCTTGCAGTTTATACCGGATCATGTTATCCACACACCATCATACTGCATTCATTTATCTCCAAGAGGTTCTACTTCAGTTAAACCTTACTTTTGGCCCTTACAACATCAGAGGGTTTTTCTAATCTGTTTAGTACAGACCTCAGATCCCAAACTATTGGTTTCTAATAATTTCCTACTAAAACCTTTTATTTATTCAGGAGATATCCTTTAGAAATTATATCCTATCAATTTCTATTATTATCACTTCAGCCTAATGAAGGATCATTAACCTTTATGGCTTTCCAGCACTTCACAGAATAAAATATCTTTAAAATGGGGCTCTAACTATCTTTCACCTTAAATAGTACCAATATACCAATTAAAGTCTATGAAGCAGCAGCTTTTCCTTTTTAGGTAAGAAATCCAAACTACTTAAATTACAGTACAAACCTCTTATGCCTGTAATACTCTCAAACAGTCTATTCTCAATTAGTCTTTTATTATTTCACTCAATGTTTGTTAGCTTTTTCTTCCTCACAGACCTCATACACAAAGGCACACTAGGAAACAAGTCTTCCTTCATCAGGGTCTTCTGTTGCTCTCCCCAAACTGTCACTAAGCAGATCTCTAACAAGTGCAGGGCAGCCAATCAGAAAGCTCAATTTGAGATCAAATTTCCATACAGAGATTCTATTCAGTATTTTAGGATAAAAACAATAGATAAAACCCTTCGTTTTAGATTCAAACTTCACAGTATAGGTTATAGCCATGCCCTAATGTTTACTCTATAAAATGTTTTATGAAAATTTAACCTCAAATGCCCAAACTAGAACCTTTCAAAAATAGACTGATTTGCAAGTCAACTAAGCTTCAATAACCTTATAGCAAACAAGTATCAGTATCAGGCAGTTAACTTCCACCATTAAAACCCCTTCCACCATTAAAACCCATGCAAAGAATTTTAAAATGTATTTTAAGTACTTTTAAACTTGCTAGTGTCAGTGCAGGTCTCCATTTACACTACTGCGCATGCATCCAAATTCGCGCCGTTTTTGCCATTACCTAGCAAACATAACGTTATCAGAACCCCCCTGCACCTCCCAGCAATCTCTTGGGTGAAATTACTTAGAAAAATACACAACAGGCACGCGCATCGCACATGCGCAATTGCATACATCACCCGAATTTGGCGATTTATTATTTTTTATAAATCCTACCCTTTCCTGGATAACCACAAGTTCCCACTTCCCATATTTAATTACGCGTTGGTAGTACAGTGTTCCCCCATGCTCCGTTCTCTTAATGGAGTCAACAGAGTAATTAAAAGCAACACGCATGCGTTATAGACGTCACTAATTATGTCATCACACACCCCCCACATTGCAAACCCGTTTCAGCACTCCCCAGGCTCCTGCCAACCGCAGGAAGCTCGAATCTCCTCCAATCAATCTGCACTGCCTCCTCTTCACACCCAGGCCGATCCAAAACAACACAGATCGAGGTGAAAATGCCATCCCGCGACGGACCCATGTTCCTAGCACCAAATGCATCCCAGAGCCTCCCTCAGCTCCCCATTGCCAGGTACTAAATACATTTTAAAAAAATCTTCCACTGGTTACACATAGAGGGGCATAATCGAACGTCACCGGCCAAATCAATGGGCGGCCATCTTCGGGGCGGGCTCTGCGAAGGGACGGAGCCAAGCGTATTTTTGAAATACGCTTGGCGCCGGCCAAATCGCTCACCAGGGTTAGATGAGATGGCCGACTCCAATTTTCAGCCATAATGGAAACCAGAGCCGGCCATCTCAAATCCAGCGAAATGTAAAGCATTTGGGCATGGGAGGAGCCAGCATTTCTAGTGCACTGGCCCCCCTGACATGCCAGGACACCAACCGGGCACCCTGGGGGGCACTTAAAAAAATTAATAAAAAAAAACAAAATTAGCTTCCAGGTGCATGTGCTGAGCCCCCCAAACCCACTGCCCACAACTCTACAGTATTACCATAGCTCTAAGGGGTGAAGGGGGGCACCTACATGTGGGTACAGTGGGTTTTGGGGGGCTCCCATTTACCAGCACAAGTGTAACAGGTGGGGGGGATGGGCCTGGGTCCACCTGCCTCAAGGGCACTGCACCCACTACAAACTGCTCCAGGGACCTGCATAATGCTGTCAGGGAGCTGGGTATGACATTTGAGGCTGGCATACAGGCTGGCAAAAAATGTCTGATTTTTGTGTGTGTGTGTGTAGGAGGGGGGTGGTGGCCACTGGGGGAGTAAGGGGAGGTGATCCCCTCTTCCCTCCGGTGGTCATCTGGTCAGTTGTGGCACTTTTTTGGGACTTGGACCCTAAAAAAAAAAGGGTCCAAATAAAACGGACCAAATTCTCCTGATGGCCGGCTTTCTTTTTTCCATTATCGGGCGAAGCCGGTCATCTCAACACACGGCCCCGTCCCGCTTACGCTGCCATGCTGACACGCCCCCTTTCAACTTTCGCCGGCCCCGTGACAGAACGCAGTTGAAGCCGCCCAAAATCGGCTTTCGATTATGCCGATTTGGCCGGATTCAGGAGATCGCTGCCCATCTCCCGATTTGTGTCGGAAGATGGGCGGCGATCACTTTCGAAAATCAGCTGGATAGTAACATAGTAGATGATGGCAGAGAAAGACCTGTACGGTCCATCCAGTCTGCCCAACAAGGTAAACTCATATGTGCTACTTTGTGTATACCTGACCTTGATTTGTATCTGTCATTTTCAGGGCACAGACCATAGAAGTCTGCCCAGCACTAGCCCCACCTCCCACCACCGGTGCTGCCACCCAATCTCCGCTAAGCTTCTGAGGATCCATTCCTTCTGAACAGGATTCCTTTATGTTTATCCCATGCATTTTTGAATTCCGTTACCATTTTCATCTCCACCACCTCCCGCAGGAGGGCATTCCAAGTATCCACCACTCTCTCCATGAAAAAATACTTCCTGACATTTTTCTTGAGTCTGCCTCCCCCCCCCCCCCCCCCCCCTTCAACCTCATTTCATGTCCTCTAGTTCTACCGCCTTCCCATCTCCGGAAAAGGTTTGTTTGCGGATTAATACCTTTCAAATATTTGAACGTCTGTATCATATCACTCCTGTTTCTCCTTTCCTCCAGGGTATACATGTTCAAGTCAGCAAGTCTCTCCTCATAAGTCTTGTAATGCAAATCCCATACCATTTTTGTAACTTTTCTTTGCACTGCTTCAATTCTTTTTACATCCTTAGCAAGATACTTAATATCATACAAACTCCAAAAAGTTGCTTCCCACTTCCTCACTTCTCATAGGGGCCCTTTTATTAAGCAGCAGTAAGCCCACCGTGGGCTTACTGTGCGGCAATCTGGAACTACCGTTGGCCCAAGGCAGGCGCCAGCAGTAGTTCCACCCCCAGTATGTGGCATTTTCAGTGCTAGGGAAAAAAGGTCTCTATTTTTTACCACGGCATTTACTCGGTGGTAATTGGGCAGCACTGCACTAGCACGGGAGCCTTTCCTGCCACCTCAGTGGGTAGCAGTAAGTGCTCCCCCTGCATAGCCATGTGGTAAGTGCAATCTCACTGCATGGCCATTTCTTTTTTCGGCCTTTTTACCTGCTGCGGTAAAAAGGGCCTCAGTGCGTGGCAAAAACAGCCGCTAGAGCAGGGCCCCTTTGTGAATCCCCTAACACTGTGACAAATTTTCAATTGTAGTAACACTGGTCCACCACTACGAGTTTTACACTGAGCTCCTAATTTATGCTCCTACATTAGACTCCAAAAATGTGTGCCCTTTTTTTAGCCAGACTTAAGAGCATAACATTTCAGCTGAAAATTTATCTTAATTTAGGAGTTTAAAAGTTATGCTTATACATTAGGCCTTAATTGGAGTAGAACTTTACCACAGAAACAAAAACAGGAATTCCTAACAAACACTACTGTGGATAATATAAACAAGTGCTACAATAATTCTAAAGCTCATGGAGGGAAAAGACCTAAAAAAATCTGCGGTACTGCAGATTGATACATCAAATTTTAGTACTCTACAGATAACCACTTCATCACTGGTCAAAAATCTCCATATTAACTTCCTAATTGCTTCTTCATTTTTTTAATTTTTAATGTTTTCAAAAATCACTCAATCTTCTGTGTGCTTTCAGTTATGAAAGGCATGCAAAGGTTCACTTATCTTGTTAAAAGAGGAGGAGGAGAAAAAACAGCCTTAGTGTCTCAGAATTCACACCTGGGCACTGACATCTGGACATGGAGCAAAACCAAAAGCAGCCTGAAAAAAGAAAGATTTCAGTTTGGTTTTAAATTTTGGCAGAGATTGACCAGATCTAATGTCTGGAGGTAAGCTGTTCCATATGCATGATGCCAGGGAAAAGAATACCGAATGATGAGTAGACTTGTGGAGGGGCATTTTCGACCGGGGACGCCCATCTCTAAGGGTGCCCATCTCCGAGGACGGCGCCGTGAAGGGGAGGGGCCGACCGTATTTTCGAACGAGATGGCCGGCCATCTTTCATTTTGATAATACGGTTGGGGCTGGCCAAATGTCAGTCAGAGATGGCCGGGTTTGAGATGGCCGGCCTCGGTTTTCGCCCATAATGGAAACTGAGGCCGACCATCTCAAACTCGGCCAAATCCAAGGTATTTGGTCGTGGGAGGAGCCAGCGTTTGTAGTGCACTGGTCCCCCTGACATGCCAAGACACCAACCGGGCACCCTAGGGGGCACTTCTAAAAAAAAAAAAAAATTAAAATAGCCCCCAGGTGCATAGCTCCCTTACCTTGGGTTCTGAGCCCCCCCTAATCCCCCCCAAAACCCACTCCTCACAACTCTACACCATTACCATAGCCCTTATGGGTGAAGGGGGGGCACCTACATGTGGGTACAGTGGGTTTTGGGGGGGGGGGTTTGGAGGGCTCCCATTTACCACCACAAGTGTAACAGGTAGGGGGGTATGGGCCTGGGTCCACTTGCCTGAAGTGCACTGCACCCACTAAAACTGCTCCAGGGACCTGTATACTGCTGCGATGGACCTGAGTATGACATTTGAGGCTGGCAAAAAAAGTTTTGAAAGTTGTTTTTTTGAGGGTGGGAGGGGGTTAGTGACCACTGGGGGAGTCAGGGGAGGTGATCCCCGATTCCCTCCGGTGGTCATCTGGTCAGTTCGGGCACTTTTTGGGGACTTGGACCTGAAAAAAAAGGGACCAAATAAAGTAGACCAAATTCTCGCCAGGGACGCCCTTCTTTTTTCTATTATCAGGCAAAACCGGCCATCTCAAAGCACGCCCCTGTCCCGCCTTCGCTACCCTACCGAAATGCCCCCTTGAATTTTGGCCGGCTCTGCAACAGAAAGCAGTTGGCGCCAGCCAAAATCGGCTTTCGATTATACTGATTTGGCCGGCTTTAGGTGATCGCCGGCCATCTCCCAATTTGTGTCGGAAGATGACTGGCCATCTCCTTTGAAAATAAGCTGGATAGTGAGTTTGTTTAGGAGACGGTAGTATAGTTGATTGGCATCTAGGGATCATAGAGAGAATGAAGGAATGTAAGGTATGATCAAGAAAGCATGATAAGGGGGCCATTAAGGTAAAGAGTTTTATATGCAAGGAGAAGGACCTTAAATTGAACCTGATAGCCAATAGGGAGACAGTTAACCTCCATTATCAAAGGGGTGACTTGGTCAAAG
Source organism: Microcaecilia unicolor (assembly GCF_901765095.1). Lineage (NCBI taxonomy): Eukaryota > Metazoa > Chordata > Amphibia > Gymnophiona > Siphonopidae > Microcaecilia > Microcaecilia unicolor. Next base: position 24,855 of record NW_021963641.1, on the reverse strand, counting down.
CGCCGAGCTTTGAATAGCAAATGGACAGCAGTGTTCTGTAACATCTTAAGATGGCAGAGTTGAGTTTACAGTAGACTAGCATAAATTATGTTGCAGTAATCAACATAAGATATGATAAAAGTGTGAATTAGAGTGTGGAGAGAAGAAAAGTCAAGCAAATGCCTGATGGAATGCAGTCGACAAAACCAGAAAAAAAAAACCTTTTTTAACAACCTAGGAGATTTGTGTTTTGAAAATGAATGAGTTTAGAATCAATATGAATGCCCAAGTATCTGAATGAGTCAACGGGAGTAATAGGAAGGTCAAACAGTGAAAATGAATATGTAGGTTTAGAAAGAAATCCAGTAATCCAGCAAAGAATAGTTTTAGCTGGACTAAGAACTAATTTGTGTGATAACAACCAGTTTGATAAGGCCTGTAACTCATTGTGAAGTGGGGTTAAGTCAATACAAAAGGGGGAGATTGGGTAAATCAATAAAATATTGTCTGCATAGATAAAGAATTGAGTGTTAAAATTTTGAAGTAAGGTTGCAAGGGGACTGATAAACATGTTATGTTTCAATCATTTTTATTCAAAACTTAAGAAGAAAAGTTAACATCATCATGTATGAATGTCTGATATTTTCCCCCCATGTGGCTAAACTAACACATGGAGGGGCATAATCGAACGTTGCCGGCCAAATAGATCGCCGGAGATCTATGTTGGCGGCGGCACTACAGCTGGCCGGAACAGTATTATCGAAAAAGATGGCCGGCCATCTTTTTTTTCAATAATACGGTTTAGCCCAGCCAAATGCCATGGAGTTCGCCGGGTTTGAGATGGCTGCCTTTGTTTTTCAGCGATAATGGAAAGTTATGTCGGCCACCTCAAACCCTGGCCAAATTCAAGGCATTTGGCCATGGGAGGAGCCAGCATTTTTAGTGCACTAGCCCCCCTGACATGCCAGGACACCAACCAGCCACCCTAGGGGTCACTGCGGTGGACTTCAGAAAAGCTCCCACGTGCATAGCTCCCTTATTTTGGGAGCTGAGCCCCCCAACCCCCCCCCCCCAAACCCACTACCCACAAATGTACTACACCCACTAAAATTGCTCCAGGGACCTGCATACAGCCTCTAGGACTTATTGCTGCTGTATAACTTTGGCACAGCAGTTCACACCTGAAGAATAATCTCTCTGAAAAAGTCCTTTCTTGAAATAACCACATTTACTCACAGTTAACTGGTACTAAGATTAGCAGTAGGTCAGAGCTGGCACAATGGTGTACAATGCCCTCTTTTAGCACCATTCAAGGTAAGAACTACGTTCTCTAACGTGGGTAACACAGGAAAGGAAACTAAAACTGGCTTACAAAAATGGCCACTACTGCATGGACTACAACAGGAAACAAAACAGGGCACACTCTGACCCAGTTAGCAGGGGCGAAAAGCACCATGGGAGTAGAGCCCAGTACCCTACACCCAGGGCCGGTCTTAGCAAGTGCGGGGCCCTGTGCAGACCAATTTGGTGGGGCCCCATCCTAGCCCCGTCCCACCATAGCTCCGCCCCCACCCTAGCTCTTCCCCATTGATAAGATTATTCCATTTTTAGAAAAAAAATTTTATTTATGAAATTTCAAATAAAGACAAATGAAGCTAAACTTGCTTGTACAACTTGTACAAAAAAACTGATTGAAATAATAAGCACAATGCTATCATGAACCCCCCCCCCCCCCAGAAATTCAGTTCAAGTCCACTACAATTAGTAGTTCCAATTCTCATAACAAAGGAGAATAAAGGAAAAATACTAAGAAAAGATCCAGTACTTTCAAATTCCCCTATTTTTTAATTTAAAAAGGTTCCTTGGAAATGGATTTTATATGTGCTCTTTTCCTCTCCTAAGCTGAACATGCTTAGAGAAATGCCCCTCTTTCTAGAGGCTACAATGCTATTTGCTTTGGAAACTAATTCTCATAAATACACATGATCTGGCCAGCTTAGCAAGATAAGTACCTTTAGATGGACAATTTTTAGGCTGCCCACTTGGGATTCTTTAGGTTTTCAATAACTTTGGGCAAATTAACAGGAAAGGCTGACACTACTAGCCCTCTCCACTTGCCCCTGTCCCCACCCCGCACATACATGCACAACTTTAGCTAACCTCTTGATCTTTTCCTGTCACTGCCCTTCATAAAACACTGAATTTTGACTTAATCACTGATGGGAGAATAATACACTACTGCAATAGTATTTACCTTTAAAATGGCACAAAAGGGGTTTGAAACTTCCTTCTTCCTTATAAGAAAAGCTATCATCATAACTGGCTTACCTTTGAATGGCAGTGGCATAAACTTGCTCCAGCTCGAGCTCCACTTGACTGTCTTTATTTATTTTTAAGTCGCACTCACTCACACACCGGCTCACCTCCGACCAGGCTCCAGGCAGCTTTTCCACTCAGTGACTCCCGTCCGCCAAACAGGAAATACCTCTTGAGAAGGCGGGACATTGAGCGGGAAGTGAAACGCTGGGGTGAGCCGTCGCTGCAACTCTCTGTTGGGAGCCGGGGCTGTCATGCTGGCGCTGCAACTGTCTGTCGGGGCCGTTGGTGCAACTGTCGGGGTCCAGGGAGGCGGGAGGCTGCTGACGGCGGGCTCAGCGGGGGGTGGGCACCGTGCCGCAATGTGGCGGGAGCAGAGTGGCGGCGGCCGAGCGGGATCATGATGCAGTTGTCCGAGCGGGGGTCGGTTGGAGTGAGGCAGAGTTGAGGCGTGCCGCGCGGGGCCCCCCTAAGCGCGGGGCCCTATGCGGCCGCCTCTGTCGCCTTTGCCTAAGACCGGCCCTGCCTACACCCACCACAATGCATTGCTAATGTGACTCTGCAGGGCACCTAACAGAAAAGGTGTCACACTCACCCGAGAGCCACATCGCAACCAGGGAAAGGCTGTCGGAGGATACAACACACTGCTGTCATGGAGGTGGGTACGGCATTTGAGGCTGGCATACAGGCTGGCAAAAAAGGTTTTTAGTTTTATTTTTTTAGTTTGGAAGGGGATTGGTGACCATTGGGGGAGTATGGGGAGGTCATACCCCGTTCCCTCCGGTGGTCATCTGGTCAGTTGGGGCACCTTTTTGAGGCTTGGTCGTGAAAATAAAAGGACCAAGTAAAACCGGCGAAATACTGCTTAACACCGCTTTCCATTATCAGCGAAAGCCGGCCATCTGGTAGCCATGCCCATGCCCGCCCATGTCCCGCCTTCGCTAATCTACCGACATGCCCCCTTGAACTTTCACCGGCGAAGCGATGGGAAAGCGGCGATGCTGTCAAAAATGCCACTTTTAAGAAATCGCCAGCCATCTCCCGTTTTGTGTCGGAAGATGGCCGGTGATCACTTTCGATTATAAGCTGGATAGTACTTCTACCCCTACAAATAGGACTTAACCTTCCCTCCCATTCCCTTCCCCTCCCACCCCCCTTTTTGTTTCCCTTGCTATGGCATCAAATGAACATAATAACGCAGGGTACAGGGCAATATCTAGAAGTTTAACAGTCTACTCCTGGCAGTTGGAGTCAGAGTATTCCAAAAGGGAGTCCAAGTGAGTTGGAAACGCACTCCAGTCTTCGTTTTAAAGTCTGTAATTCCCACCCTCTCTACCCGCAGTAACGTTATCATACGCACATGCCACTGCGATACTGTAGGGTAGTTGTATGTAAGCCATTCTGAGAGTATTGCTTGTTTAGCCACTACAATAGCTTTGCGTACAAAAGCGGTAAATCCTGATGGGGCAGGGTGTATGAGAACAGGATGGCCCAGGAGCAGCACCGAGTCATACTTCCAGCCCACCTTCCACATCTCAGAAACATATTGGACTATGCCCTTGCAGGACCAAAACATGTGCCCGAGGGTGGCCCCCAGATCCCTGCATTTGAGGCACTCTCCCCAAGGTGAGAGTCCCATGTGAAAGGCTCTTCTGGGAGAAATGTAGAGTTGAAGAGCAAATTTGTATTGTAGCTCACAGTGCTGCGTCATGTTCATTGTTTTGCGCATTGTAAGCACATGGGATTTGAACTGAGGCAATGTAAGGGCCATGGGGATATCTCGTTTCCAGGCAGCCAGTAACTTGGCATAGTCTAGTTCGGTAACTGTGTCCCTGATGTGCCTGTGATGGAACGTGAGGGGCACTTTTTGCTGTGCCTCTAAAGAGAATGCTGTTGCCAACTCTTCCTGGACATCCTCCGCCAGTGCCTCCCAGGACAAGGAACGTATATAATGCTTTAGCTGTGCATAATAGAACTCATCGGAGGGCGGCAGGGCGTATTCAGCACAGAGCTCCTGAAACGGCTTTATCTGTCCTTCACGGGTAAGTACTTGTAACAAGTATACTATCCCTTTCCTTTTCCATCTGCGGAACACCGAATATAGCCTTCCAGGTGCAAAGGCAGAGTTCCCGCATATTGGCAAGTATGGTGTAACATTCAAAGAAAATCCGTGTAATTTATAGATCCATTTCCAAGTTGCTTTTGCTGATGTCATTATTCCTGTACGCTTCAGTAGGGGTGGCAATGGTAATTCCATAGTGTGCTGTCACGCAGTGGCGTACAAAGGGGGGGTGGGGGTGGTCCTCCCTGGGTGCATGCTGCTGGGGGGTGCCGCGGCGCGCGCCTGCTCCAAGTTCGCTAAACTTCTTTGCTCGTTCGCTGCAGCTCCCTCTGCCCCGGAACAGGTTACTTCCTGTTCCGGGGTAGAGGGAGCTGCAGCGAACGAGCAAAGAAGTTTAGCGAAGTCGGAGCAGGCGCGCGCCGTGGCACCCCCCCCCCCAGTGGCGTGCACCCGGGGGGGGTGTCATTTCACCGGAGGGGGGGAAGGTGTAATTTAGTGGGGGGGGGCGCATCGGCGCTCTGCCCCGGGTGCCATCCAGGCAAGGAACGCCACTGCTGTCACGTTTTCAAAGCTGGAAACTGGGTTGTGAGCCCTTGGGCCACTGCCGAGGAGCGGCAGTGGCAGGCAAAACCACCCCACACCGGAAACTAGGCAGAACAGGACTGGAACTCCGGACTGGAGTTGCAGCAGAGGCAAACAGGCAGGACTGAAGCAGAGCAGGCACCCTTAAACTTCACCTGCACTTGGTCACTTTTCACCAAAAGTTGAGCTTCTGGCTGCAGGTGGCCGGCAGGGCTTACTGGGCAAGGCAGGACTGGATACTCCACTAGGCTGAACCAGGACTGAGGGTCAGAGGGGAGAGGAATATACAGAGACAGCCAGGCAGGGAATGAGAAGCCAAAAGACCAGACTGAAAGCTGTAAACAGCCACTGCAGCAGGGAACCAAACACTGAAAAACAAAAGACAGACTGAATGCTGCCAGGCAGCCACTAAACAAGAAACACAGAGAACCCAGAACCAGACACAGTAAATACAAACAAGAGTCAAGACTAGGACAGTACAAGCTAAGCTACACATAAACTAAACAGAATCAGGCAAGGAACTACAACAGGAATCAAACTAGGCTGAAGTGCAACAAGCACCAACATACCAGGGCCTTAGACGCAATGCAAAGGCAAAGCAGAGTGTTTCAGAATGGCTAATAAGCCCAGCAGCACCTGGAGCTCAGCTGCAACAATTACCAGGAAACTATGGGTGCTGTGTAGGTTCAATCCAAGCAAGCAAGTCTGGCAGCCCGGAAGATCCGGACAGGACTGGGCTGAAATCTGGAACGGGTGGCAGCACACAGACAATCTAATGCAGCCAGCACACTGAGACAGACAGAACTAACTCACAAGGAACAGACAGAAGCCAGCTCAGAAGCTGACCACAGGAAATACTGTGAGTCGGAGAGGGGTCACGGCCACAGACGTGACAGTACCTCCCCCTTAAGGCTTCCGTGTCCCCATGGGAGCTTTTAGGTTTCCATGGGTAACAATAGTAAAACCTACGGAGGAGCTTCAACACAGGACCATGGTTAGCTGGACTGGAACTTGACCTCGGCTGGGACTGAGCAACTTGGCTGGAACTGAAACTTGACTTGGACTCAGCAGCTGGGCTGGAACTTGAACTCAGCGTGGACGCAGCAGCTTGGCTGGAACTGGAACTCAGAGTGGACTCAGCATCATCTTGGCTGGAACTCAAACTCGGAATGGACTGGCACTGGAACTCAGCAGCGGTCTGGCTAGCAGGGCTACTCGAACTGGCATCGGAGGCTCGGTCAGAAGCGTCCCTTGGACTGGACTCAGGGGCTTAACTGGCCGTGCCACTTGAACTGGGACCAGAGGCTCGGCCAGAAGCACCACCCGAACAGGAATCAGAGGCTCACTTAGAAGCGTCCCTCGGACAGGACTCAGAGGCTCAAGTGGAAGTGCTTCCTGGACTGGAACTGGAGGCTCAGTCAGAAGCTTCGCTCGGACTAGAATCAGAGGCTTGCGTGACAGCGCTACTTGGACTGGAATTGAAGACTTGGTCAAAAGCTTTGCTTGGACTGGAATCAGAGACTTAAGTGGAAGCGCTTCTTGGGCTGGAATTGGAGGCGTGGTACGACGCACCACCCAGCCTGGCCTCAGAGACTTGGCTGGAAGCGTCACTCGAACTGGACTCAGAGGTTGGCTGGAACTAACATCAGAATCAAAAACTGGACCGGAATCAGGCATCCACCTTCTTTCAACTTGGGCTTCAGGAGTATCCCGCAGGCTAGGATCCGAGAGAAGTCTGAAACTGGTACAAGAAGAGCTTGGTAGAAGGTTCAATAGCAGAGACCGGGTCCTCGAAACGGCCGCCCCACCGCTTTCTCTCAGCCGCAGCTTCAGGAGTCTTCTCTAGGGCTGGGTCAGTCCACAGTTTAAGACGGTAATCCAAGAGCGTCATAAAAGGATCAAGAGCAAAAATTGGGTTGGAGCTGGAATCTGAACCAGAATCAGGAGCTGTACCGGGGCTGGAACCCGGATTGCCAACAGAGGCAAAAGTTCTAGGCTGGAAGCCTAGCTGAAGAGGTGATCTTGTCGAGCTCATGGCCTTTGCATTCTGTCACGTTTTCAAAGCTGGAAACTGGGTTGTGCCGAGGAGCGGCAGTGGCAGGCAAAACCACCCCACACTGGAGACTAGGCAGTACAGGACTGGAACTCTGGACTGGAGTTGCTGCAGAGGCAAACAGGCAGGACTGAAGCAGAGCAGGCACCCTTAAACTTCACCTGCACTTGGCCACTTTTCACCAAAAGTTGAGCTTCTGGCTGCAGGTGGCCGGCAGGGCTTACTGGGCAAGGCAGGACTGGATACCCCACTAGATACCCCACTGAGACAGAGACAGAACTAACTCACAAGGAACAAACAGAAGCCAGCTCAGAAGCTAACCACAGGAAATACGGTGAGTTGGAGAGGGGTCACGGCCACAGATGTGACATGTGCAAATAGCTGCTGAAGTGCGTTTCTGGGTATAATTGTAATTCCAGTTCTGTATTTGTATGGTCCTGTGTTCTGCGAAACCAGTCAGTGATGTGGCGCATGCCACTAGCTATTGAGGTAGGCCGGTGAGGGGCATGCCGAGCAGCCACACATAACATGGCGGCTGCTGCCTGGCAGCTCCTGCGTCAGAGCGACCCTTCCTTGCCGGCTTCCCCATCGGCGATTGAGATGACGCGGCAGGAGACCCCCTTGCCGTTGGTTGGGAAGCCAGAAGGGGCAGGGCTACAGGGGAAAGCATAAAAGCTGCCAACGAGGGCTAGGGAGCCTCTTGTTGGCAGTGAGCGGCGCGGGAGTTTCAATCGCGGTGATGAGCATCGTGCATAGGAAACAGCCTGACCAGATCGATCCCATGCTCTGCTATCTGGAAACAGTGCTCACCATCTATCGGGAGCACGAAGGCTATGCCTGGCTGGCGTACGATGAGCACTTCAGGGACACAATGGAGGCTAACCCTACCATGGCGTGGGATATGGACGATGGAGGTCTGTGGTTACGCAATGTCCTCACCAGACCCAGCACCTCTACCGGGCGTTCCACCAACTCAGGGCACCTCTCCTCCCCGGAAATAAAAAAGGGAGGCCTGCCACGCTCTCCCGAGAGGTGTGCTGGAAGTACAACAAAGGCAGCTGCACCTTACAGGATTGCAAATACTGTTGGATTATTTGTAGTAAATAATTAGCAGATTTTAGTACACACAGCTTCAGCTTTAGAAATGTTAATTTCTTTCTTCATCTCTCTCTCATTCACCCCTGAATAATTCACTGCTGAGTCACTTTAAAGTTGAAGTAACAAAACATCTGTTTACTCACAGTTTGTAGTTAGATTATAATCAGACAGGCTTATATATACATATTACTATACATTTGTATTATCAGCTCCTTCCATGTGCTTAGATGGTAATGGATGCTCACACCACCATAGATCCTCTCAGGTTAGGAGAGATCATGAGCTCCATGTGCTCCATGTGCTGCATCTGCTGTATCTGAACCCCCACAGGAAGTTGCATAGCTATGTGACCTCTCTAAGTAATTCACATCAGAGGTCACAGAGTAATCACAGAGAAATAATAGGTGACAGGCAATGCATGTAAAATACAATACATTCCAACAAACCCCTTCTCATGCATAACTGTCATGCAATTATTTATTCATACAAAGTCCAAGCTTTATACGCAGATTCACAAAATTTTCTCTGGGTAACGGTTTGGTCATGATGTCAGCTGTCATCTCACTGGTGTGACAATAGTCTAGACTGATGACCCCTTCTTTTGCCAACTCTCGCACGTTGTGGTATTTCGTTGCGATGTGCTTGGTGCGTGACTGAACCTTGTCATTCTGTGACAGTCGGATGCAGCTCTGATTATCTTCCATTATCTGGATTGGTCTCTGTTCAGCTATTCCAAAATCCAGCAAAAGTTTTTCAATCCACATCAGTTCTCTGCACGCTTCCGATACGGCCACATATTCAGCTTCTGTAGAAGACAGACTCACAATACTTTGTTTATGACTGGCCCATGAAATTTGTACATTTCCATACATAAACACATATCCACTTGTGGATTTATAATCAGAATGATCCCCTGCCCAATCTGAATCACAGTAACATATTAGTTTTGGATTACTATTGGCTGAAATCTTTAATTTACAATCAATGGTACCCTTTAAATACCTTACCATCCTTTTAACTGCAGTCCAATCTGATTTGGTAGGTGAGCTGACCCTTCTGCTCAAAATTCCTACTGCATTTGCTATATCAGCCCTGTATGTGGTAGCTAGATATAAAAGCTTACCTATGGCTGATCTATATTGGATGTTATCTGGTAAAGGTTCTCTTACTGTTTCATCCTTCAGAAAATCAGTGATCATGGGAGTGCTTACAACTTGGGCATCTTGCATACCTAAACTTTCAATAAGCTCATTTATTTTCTGCTTCTGGCTTAGAAGATAAGAACCATCATTTTGTTTCTCAATTTCTATACCAAGATAGTATGACACATTACCCAGTTCTTTTATCTCAACATTGAGGTTTAAACATTTTACAATGTCCTTGTACTCTTGCTCACTTTTGCTTGCAATGAGCAGATCATCAACAAAAGCTAAAATGTATGCATATTGTCCATTTGTGCACCTAGTGTACAAACATTTATCTGCTTCACCTTGCTTAAATCCTAAATTTGTCAATATTTCATGCAATTTATCATTCCAACATTTTGCACTTTGCTTTAATCCATAAAGACCTTTGTTTAATTTACACACTAGCTGTCTTTGTTTTGTATTTATGAAACCTGTTGGTTGTTCCATGTACAAGTCTTCAGTTATATCTCCGTGAAGAAACGCTGTTTTCACATCAATGTGGTTGACTTGCATGCCTTTTGAGACTGCAATGCTCAGAAGTGTTCTTATTGTCGTGTGTTTCACTACAGGTGCAAACACTTCATCAAAATCTTCTCCATATTTTTGAAGATATCCCTTTGCCACTAATCTGGCTTTATACCTTTCCACTTTTCCTTGTGCATTCCTTTTTAACTTGAATACCCATTTGCATCCTATAGCTTTCTTGCCAGGAGGTAATTTTGTAAGAATCCAAGTATTATTTTTATCCAATGCATCAATTTCTTCTTGTGCAGCTTTATGCCATTCAGCAGCTTCTTCTGCTGGCATTTTCTCAATCTCATCCCATGTTAAGGGCTCTTGAGCTTCTGCTGACTTTGTTAGGTAAGACAGTCTTGGGGGTGGAACACCTTTGTTTTCCCTGGATGAGCGTCTGACAACAGGTTGGTCCGACCTTTCTGCATCCTCTATATCTGAGAGTCCTTCTCCAATTGATTCCCCTTCTCCAACTGTACTGTCTTCTTCAATGATCCTTTCTGTGTCTGCTTCCTCTGCCTGTTCCTCGTTAGATACAGATGAGTTGCTTTCAGACATCTGCCTTGGTATGGCATTTATATACACTGGCATGTCTATTATGGTTCTAGTTTCATATTCTGGATGATAAGGCTCATCTGGGATAATCCAGCCTTTATCAACCCTTTTGTTTTCATCAAAATATGTAACATGTCTTATGCCAACAATGCCAGTTTTCAGATTCAAAATTCTATATCCTTTGTGTCCTGGAGCATAGCCAACTAAAATGCCCCTTTCTGTTGTGGAATCCAGCTTATGCCTTCTTTGCTTTGGTACATGAGCATATGCTGTACTTCCAAATGTTCTTATGTGTGACAGGTTTGGCTTCCTACCATGCCATGTCTCATGTGGTGTGCGCTCAGCGCCTTTAGTTGGCATTCTGTTTTGTAGGTACACTGCTGTGAGAATGGCTTCCCCCCATAGTCTTTTAGGGAGATTGCTATCTGACAGCATACATCTGGTCATTTCCACAAGTGACCTAAATTTTCTCTCTGCAACAGAATTTTGTTCTGGTGTATAAGCTACTGTTGTGATATGCTGAATGCCTTCTTGTTCTAGAAAAGTGCGCATGCTTTGTGAAGTGAACTCACCACCATTGTCGGTCTGAAGAACCTTTGGTTTTCTTTCAAATTTATTGCTCACCATGGTTACGTATTTCTTCAGCATGTCTGTGACTTGACTTTTTTCTTTCAGCAAATAGGCCACACAATATCTAGAGAAATCATCCAAGAATATTAGCACAAATCTGTTATTTCCCAATGATGGGATATTAAACGGTCCACATAAGTCACTGTGTATTAAGTCCAGTACTTTATTACTCCTATTTCCTGTGTATGCAGGAAATGAGGGTCTCACACCTTTTTGAGTAACACAGTCTATGCATTTCTCCATTTTACCAGCATCTGCACTTATCTGAATGCCGGTGGCCAGTTGCTTACTGTAAAGATCCTGGATCACCTTAGAATCACGATGTCCCAGGCGGCGATGCCAGATTTCCAGACTACATTTACCATCATTCTTCCTTACTTGCGCCATATGTGAGGCTTCACCTGAAATGTTCAGCTTATAAACATCATTATGCATAAAAGCTTCAGCATACACTTCATCATTTTTAGAGATTGTGCACTTACTGTTTTCAAAATGAATCACAAATCCCTTCTTATCTAATGTAGATACACTAAGCATATTACAAACTGCTTGGGGAATATACAAGACATCACTTACAGGAATTTCTTTAACTTCATTAGACACTTTGCATTTTAAGAATCCAATACCTTTTGCTTGGATCTTAGCAGTCCCTGCGTTTGCAGTTTTAAGAATACCTTCTTCTGGACACATTTCCTGAAAGAAATCTTTACAATTGGTTAAATGGCATGTGCTCCCCGAATCCAAAATCCAAGTACTTTCATTTGAATTATTATTTACCATAGTCAAAGATTTTTCTGCCATTAGAAAGCCCTTGTGTTTATCTTTGTCCTTCATACATTTCCTGGTTTGAAAATTCTTTAGTTCCATTGGCTTAGGTGAGCTAGAGGGAGTGTTTTGTGTTTCCTTACACCATTTAGATACATGTCCCTCCTTTCCACATGAGTAGCAAATCAGCTTGCCCTTGGGTGGAGTTTTCCCATAGCTCCGCCTTCCTCTGTTCTTTGCCAAGAAATTTGTTTCATTTCTCTCTGACTTGCTTTGAGAACAGATCTCCTCAGAATCATTTATTATGCATTCCTGCCTTAGTTTTGATGTTGCCTGTTCAAAAGATTGCCCTTCAATGGCCTCATTTACAGACCTAAAAACATCAAACTTCTTTGATAGTGAGGTAAAAAGAAATGCTCTTTTCAATGCATCACACATGGGAATTCCTGAAAGTTCTAGCTTTTGAAATGAAGACATAAGATGCATAATGTGATCATTACATTTACTTTTATCCCTTAATTTGGTTTCATTCAACTCTGCCAGCCAAATTGGTTGCTGCTTTGCATATGTAGTTGCATACATAGTTCTCAGTTTATATAAAATGTCCTTTGGTGTATCTTTTCCCTCCACTAATATGGCTTGTTTCTTTGAGAGAGCTTCCAAAAGCATGCACTTCACATAATAGTTTGCATTGTCCCATTCAGCCATATTTTCAGCTGTTCTGTCTTGATCTAAGCATATATTTAATCTTTTTGCTCGAAGGAGACATATGAATCTTAATTCCCACTGCCGATAATTAAACTCAGTTAATTTAGGCACCTTGAGAGAATAGAACAATGGTGAATTTCTTCCCTCAGCCATTTTCTTAGCCTTCTGTCTGCTGTGTGGGGGGAGAGAGAGACAGACTGAATCTTTCCTTTAAAACTTAAGAGAAAAATGTGGCCTTTTTTTCTGCCTGGTAATATTTCTCTTCTTTTTCAATTCCTGGACCCTGGGCCCATAACCCTTTTGTTGGATTATTTGTAGTAAATAATTAGCAGATTTTAGTACACACAGCTTCAGCTTTAGAAATGTTAATTTCTTTCTTCATCTCTCTCTCATTCACCCCTGAATAATTCACTGCTGAGTCACTTTAAAGTTGAAGTAACAAAACATCTGTTTACTCACAGTTTGTAGTTAGATTATAATCAGACAGGCTTATATATACATATTACTATACATTTGTATTATCAGCTCCTTCCATGTGCTTAGATGGTAATGGATGCTCACACCACCATAGATCCTCTCAGGTTAGGAGAGATCATGAGCTCCATGTGCTCCATGTGCTGCATCTGCTGTATCTGAACCCCCACAGGAAGTTGCATAGCTATGTGACCTCTCTAAGTAATTCACATCAGAGGTCACAGAGTAATCACAGAGAAATAATAGGTGACAGGCAATGCATGTAAAATACAATACATTCCAACAAATACAAGCACCTGTGCGCAACGTGCGGTACTCCACACCCCCTTGCACAGTGTCCTAGAAAAGCTGCTACCCAACACGCCATCCCCTCCAAACCTTGACCTCTTGCACAAGGCACCCACGCCCATCCGCATAGATGCGATGAGGCCCTGGCTGGCACGATATCCAGACCGGCAAGCTGCAAACCTAATCCTCCAAGGCTTCCAGGACGGGTTTCGCATACCATTTCAGGGCCCCATCCCGCTATGTGACCAAGCCCCGACAACACACTCCAGAACCCACCTGTCACACATCATCTCTGCCAAACTCTCAGTGGAGCATTCAGCTGGATGAATCGCAGCCCCCTTTCTCCATCCGCCCTTCCCGAGAATGTTTGTCTCGCCCCTTACAGCTGTCCCCAAAAAGGAGCAGGGCAAATTCCGCCTCATACACAACTTATTATACCCTCCCGGACACTCTGTGAATGACTCCATAACGGAGGGCGCTGCAACGGTCCAGTATATGTCTTTTGACTCCGCTGTGTCCCTGGTTCGCGCAGCAGGGCGCAATGCACTTATGGCAAAAGTAGACATTGAGTCTGCCTTCCGACTACTTCCAATACACCCTGACTGTTTCCCCCTACTTGGATTCCTACATGACAACCACTACTTTTTCGATAAATGCATGCCCATGGGGTGCGCAGTCTCTTGCAATCTGTTCGAGGCTTTCAGTACCTTCTTGCATTGGGCGGTGTCTCAGCACTCCACTACGAAAACCATCATACATTATCTCGATGACTTCTTCTTCGTTGGGCCTCACCAATCTAGTACCTGCAGAGACCTCATGGATGTCTTTCACACTGTTGCCCTGGACTTCGGAGTACCCGTCGCCAGCAGCAAAACCTCTGGCCCATGCACGACCATCACCTTCTTAGGTATTGAGATTGACTCCACAACCCTTACCATCAGATTCCCAGAGGACAAGTTGCTCGGCCTATCACGAAAGATCCTACATGCCCTACACGCGCCCAAGCTCACCCTATTCCAGATGCAGTCCCTTATTGGCTCCCTCAACTTTGCCTGCAGGGTCATCCCTATGGGTAGAATATTTGTTCACAGACTCGCCGCCTCAACTGCTGGCATAGCGCGTAAGCACCACCACCTGCGCATTTCGCACCCCCTCCGGCTGGACCTGCATATCTGGCTTCGTTTCCTGAAGGACTTCAATGGTAGAGCCATGATACAATCTCCCCCATCGTCCAGCGTCGACCTTTGCCTCTATACTGATGCTGCAGGATCCTCTGGGTATGGAGCCTATTTCAACGGGGATTGGTTTGCAGCCCCTTGGCCACTACATTGGACCCACTCTGCCCTTACCAAGAACATCACCTTCCTCGAATTGTTCCCCATTGTTGCTGCTGTACACATTTGGGGCATCGCACTGGCCAATAAAAGTGTAGTCCTTTGGTCAGACAATGTCGCGGTCGTTGACATCATCAACCGGCAGAAGGCGCACTGCCCTCACACTGCTGCACTCCTCCAGCATTTTGTCCTCCGGTGCCTGCAACTTAACCCGACTACCCGCGCAAAGCATGTGCCAGGAGTTGACAACCGTATTGCTGATGCCCTCTCACGTTTTCAATTCTCCCTCTTTCGACAGCTGGCCCCCACAGCGACCAGGCAGCTGACTCCACTTCCCGAACATCTGTGGCACCTGACCTCAACACCATGCACATACTCATTACCAGCTCCTTAGCTCGTTCTACACTATGAGCCTACCAGAGTGCGTTTCATCATGTTTCTCAATACCTGGTACGACAAAGATGGACAGAGGGTGTGGTTCCCGACCACCTCATTGCACGTTACATCACAGATTCCTTCGAGCAGGGCGCCTCGAGGACAACAGTCACTTCGCGCATCACAGGCTTCTCCTTTGCCAAGCTCCGTGGCTGGGGCAATCCTCGTGCCAGCTTCCTGATTTGAACTTTGTTGCGAGGGTGGGCGCGCCACAACCCGACGCCACTCGACACCAGGCGGCCTGTCACACACGAACTCCTCCATGGCCTTTGGCTCGCCCTTGAGAGAGTGTGCAGGGATGGCTACGAGACTGCATTGTTCAGAGCGGCCTTTTCTCTGGCCTTCTTCGCTGCCCTACACATCAGCGAGTTCACCGCGCACTCCAAGGCCAAACCATCGGGCGGCCTGCGGCTTGCTGACATCTCCATTACACAGGATACCATCTACCTGCGACTCGCCAGATCCAAAACTGATCAGCAGGGAAAAGGTCACACCATTACCCTACATGGCATCCCTAGTTTGCCTACTTGCCCGCTCGCCAACCTCAAAGCATACCTAAGGATGAGGCCTGCTGGATCGCTCCTTCTCCTAAATCTGGATGCAACTCCGCTCACGCGCTTCCAGTTCACGGCTGTCTTCCGACAAGCTCTCCTCAAAGCTGGCCAGTGCCCCAACAACTACGGGACCCACTCGTTCCGTAAAGGCACAGCAACAACCGCCTTTTAACAGGGTCTCCCCTCCCCATGCCATACAGCACCTGGGACGATGGCGGTCCTCTGCATACCAAACGTACATCAGGCCACAGCATTGAACATACCATTCCCTTCCCTTTCAGGTCTACAGTCGCGGACAGCTACAGTGTGGATAATTGGCCACTCATACATCGCCCATGCCTGCAAGCGCTTGACGTCCCGGAGACCAGGTTTACACCTTGGCCTAGATGTAAAAGCAGTGGCGTAGCCAGACCTGACATTTTGGGTGGGCCCAGAGCTAACAT
This sequence comes from Microcaecilia unicolor, assembly GCF_901765095.1. NCBI lineage: Eukaryota > Metazoa > Chordata > Amphibia > Gymnophiona > Siphonopidae > Microcaecilia > Microcaecilia unicolor. The sequence goes on along the minus strand of NW_021963641.1, from coordinate 8,879 downwards.
GGGTGGGTACTATGTATATAGGTTATGAGTAGCCTTTCTTGGGATACATACAGAACATAGCTAGAATGTTTCCTCTAACAGCTTTCCATAGGAAAAATGTATTCAAATTCTGATAGCACCTCAATAATAGCAACACAAAATCCCTTCACTGCTAGGTACTTTGTGAAGTAACACTATATCCTGCAAAGAGGCTTCTTAGAGCCTATGCCGCAAACCTTAACACCAATTCTGAATAGGAATACCAGTAACAGTACCTTTAAAAAGGCAGCAGTGAATACAACAGCAATACACATCCCATTGGAATAGCCAGACAAGTCAGACTCATAGATCCTCATACAAACCACATGCCAGCAGAATCTCTCACCTGCTTGGTCACAGGTAGAACACAGACCAACCTTATCAATTACAAAATAAAGGACCAAATATTTAAATTTGTCCTGTAGTCCTTCCTTTCCCTACCCCCCTCCCATCCATCCCATTGGCCCAGCATCAGCCCTCCCCTGCTCTCCCCTACTTCCCCATCCATCCACATAGCCCAGCATCAGCCTTTCCCTTCCTCACCATCCTTCCCATAGCTAGGCATCAGCCCTATCCTACTCTCACCCCTCCCTATAGCCTCAGCCCTGCCCTACTTCTACCCATCCCCTGCTTTTTCCATTCTCACCCTCCCCCACCCTGAAGCACACCAGCATTAAATATAAAACATTTTGGGTTTTTAAATGTCCTTTGCACTGTAGAGTCTACCCCACCCAGAAACCTGCCTACATTAAATACAAAACTTGTTTTTTTATTTTAACCTGGGCACTGTAGAGCCCACCCCCACCCAGAAACTCGCCTTTATTAAAATTTATAGTTGGTGGGTTTCTGGGTGAAGGTGGGCCCTTCACTGAGGAGCACGGGGGGGAATGCAAGGCAGGCGACCATACTCATTTTGCAAGGCGATCCTACCTAGTATTTCTTTCCTTCGTTGATTGGGGTTGATTGGTATAAACTCATTCAAAATCCTCCCTAATTACTCTGTTGCCCATGCCTTCCTGCTGGATCCACCAGCACACGACCCCATCACACTTCTGTCGCCACCAGTATAGCGCACATAATTAGGGCTGGGCTTTTATATAACTTTTGCACACCTAAGAGGTGGTACCAAGGCAGTGGTGTGCTGGTAAATATTTTAACAGGCTCTCTCCCCGGGTATAGTCTGCAATTTTTTTTGTTGGGGGGGGGGGGGCGCAGAGGCCCCAGTCTACCTCTGCGCCCCCCAAATTGCAAGGCTGGCTAAACCCAGAGAGAGAGCCTGGGAGGGGGCAATGCATTACTCTCTCCAGAAAAAAAGAAAGATTTTAAATGCTCCCTGGTTCCAATCTAATTCATGTTTAATGTGGGATAAAATCCCAAAAATAAGTAAATAGATAGAAACTATGAATGTTGAGCACCTGATTCTCATAATATGATGTCTGTTTTAGTGGACCTTTTAGCAGGAGAAAAAAAATCTCTGCAAGTATATAACACATGCTAGGGTGTCCCTGTAACCAGCCCCTCCCTCCAAATGACACACTAATTACGATTTATAACAAATTACTACTCTACCTATAAAAAGTTATACTTTCTCTAGTACATCCGTATGCTGCAGCAGCTGGCTGGTATGTCTTAAAATATAAATAAAATTAAATAAAAATGCTACCAACAATTAAACAATGTGGAAGCAGCAGCTCTTATTCAATCCAATCTGCTCCGGCTCCCTCCACCCTCCATCCCAGACTCACACTTTCTGTTGCTCCTCCGACTTCGTCCTCTCTGGTGGCACTGCAGGTCCCTCTCTCCTGATGATCTGCTCTCTCTGACAATAAGAGCAGATCGGGAGGGGACCCGCCACCATAGACACCTTCCATCTGGGCTTCGGCGTCTGTCTCCGCGCTGCAGCACAGCCAAGAGGACCAGGCCAAAAAAGCTGCGATCAAGGGGGCACACCGGCAAGTTGAGAAAGCGCGCAAGCGAGCACACATGCACTCGGCCGCTGCGCGATCAGTTTTTTTTTTTAAAGCAGTGCTGCGGGACCCGCGGGTATACATCGGCAGGGAACAGGCTACTTCAGCCAATCCCAGGAGCCTTCCTTCAGCTTGTCCCACCCCGGAGGGTTGAAGAGAGGCCCCGGGATTGGCTGAAACAGCCTGTTCCCTGCCGACGTATACCATTTTGACCCGGATTTAAAAATGAAGCAAGGCACAGGTAGGAGAGGTGCTGTTTTTGCTGCCAGTGCCGGCGCAGCAGAACTGACAAGCGCCTGCCTATCTAGCACCCCTAGATCCTCCTGATTGGGTGGGCCTGAACTGAGATTGGGTGGGCCTGGGCCCACCCAAGCCCACCCGTAGCTACGCCCCTGTGTAAAAGGTGTAGCGATAACCTGGATTGGCATCCCCAGTATGAGATGGCACCAGCTTCTGCCTGCTGTCCACCGCTTGCTCCTCACAACATCCCAGCCAGTTGTCCTGCTCATTCACCTGGGTGGCAATGACATTGGACACACCTCATGCCGCCGCCACCTCACACCTCATGCCGCCACCTCATTGCCATGGCCAAGCAGGATCTCCTGCAACTGTCCACCTCTCTAAAAGACACCACTATCCTCTGGTCGGATATCATTCCGCGCTGGCATGGATTCGCTTCCAGACTGTGGTCCAGAGGTGTCACTAAGGTCAACAGACAGCTTGGCATGTGGGTGCAGCATCTCGGCAGCGACAAAATCTGGCACCATTGGGCTTCCCCGCTCACCCCAGGCCTCTTCCACCATGATGCTATCCATCACTCGGAGGTGGCGGACTTCCTCCTCCTTAATGACTTCCTGGAGGCACTAGAGCAACACTTTTGAGGGGGAGCAAGGGGGGGACCTGGGGGCCCTAATTCTCAGGCTCCCCGGGTTGTTGCGGAGGCACCCGAGCCTGGGAACTCTGGGATGTGTTGGAACAACAGCCGAAAGGAAGATCGCCTGATTCATGCAAAGGGCGGCCTCGCACTGCTCGCAGACCAATCACCTCGCTGGTTCAGGCATGGCAGGTGGGGCTCTGGTCTATGGGGGTCTGCCCCAGGCAGATGGAGGCTGGGCCATGCTGGGGGTGGAGTAAGGCTGGCCGCAGCATGGACTGGGATGCTTGCTCTCCAGCTCGATAAGCTATGGCGGAGAGCGCAAGCATCCGCAACGGCAAACCCAAGGCTCGGGTGCTTCCTAGGGATTGTTTAATGTCTTTTCAATAAAAGCTGTGGCCATTTATTCCCAAAACTTGCCTCATGTTTGGTCTGTGAGTACGCTAGGGGAAAAGCGAGGGCGGGAGCGAGAGGGAATGCAGCCTGCCTATGTTATTAGATATTTCACATTCAGTAGTCCCAAACCCCCATATTCTACCGGTATACTCAGTGTTGGAATGGAAAGGCGGGGTTTCTTCCCACTCCACAAAAATGTTTGCATTAACCTCATTAATTTCTTTTCCTCCCCCCTCTTTAAGTAAAGCGGGAGAGTTTGAAAAATGTAGAGCCACTTGTAACTACAATCATGCTGCACAATGCAATACACCCCAGGAGAGAGAGTGGAAGGGATCCCCATGCCTGCAATTTTTTCAGTGTCTTTTAATAAGCGTTGTATATTTAGCTCATATAACTGGGACAAATCAGCTGGAATACATACTCCTAAATACTTAATCATGCCCTGCGCCCACTGTAAGGGAAACTGACCAGGCCAAGATGCTTTGACGTCAGGTAGAATGGGAAGTGCAATGGACTTGTGTAAATTTAATTTAAAGCCAGAAAATTTCCCAAATTGTTCAATTATCTGCAGCAACCTGCTTAAGCTCTGGGTAGGGTTTTTCAATAGTACCTGCAGATCATCTGCGTAGGCCAATGCCCTGATGTCATGACCTGCCAAGGTGACCCCCTCAAGGTCCTGGGTAGATGCAATGATACTCAGCAGTGGCTCCAAGGACAAAACAAAAAGTAGCGGTGAGAGTGGACACCCCTGTCTCATTCCACGACATATTTGGAACTCTGACTCTCTTGTGCCATTTACAAGAACCCTCGCCATAGTCTGGCAGTATAGAGTACGAACAGCCCGCAGGAACCACCCCGCTATACCCATGCTTTCTAAGGTCTGAAACAAGAAGTCCCACCCAACCCGATCAAAGGCCTTCTCCGCGTCTAAACTTACTACTAAGGAGGGCCCTCCATCTTGTTTACATGCTGCAATTGCCAGCAAGAGTTTCCTGACATTGTGTACCGAATGCCTGCCTCTCACAAACCCTACCTGTTCTGCGTTGATCAACTGCGAAAAGAACTGGGCCAATCTCTCCGCCAACATTTTAGCTATTATTTTAATGTCTACATTGAGGAGAGAGATTGGCCTATAATACTCAGCCCTGTCATGGGGTTTACCCGGCTTAGGTATTAACGATATGAGAGCCGTGTTAGCATATCTTGGAAATTGTCCCGTTTCTATAACCTCATTGTAATATTCTAATAGAGCTGCCAGGGCTTCCCCAGGTAGACTTTTGTAATATTCTCCTGTGAAACCATCAGGGCCTGGAGCCGAGCGCAGCTTTAGGGACTTAATAACCTGTTGTAGTTCTCCCAGCCCTAAGGGCATATTCAAGGCCTCTAACTCTTCTGCTGTGATTTTGGAGAGCCCCGCATAGACCATGGTGTAGGTACTCTTGCATGGCCTGCTCTGGGGGGGGGGAGGGGCGCCTCTGCCATATATAGGGTAGCAAAATACTCTGTAAATACCTGACCTATCTGCTCTTTCTCCGTTGTGGGCCTACCTTTTAAGTCTTTTAACATTGTAACAATACGGGGACCCCCCAATTCTTGATTAAACGGCTCAGCATTCTACCAGTCTTATTACCGAATCTCTGTAGTTTATATTTGTAATAGAGGGTTGACCTGGTCTCTTTCTCATGTAACAAACTATCCAGTGCTACCTGTGTCTATTTAAGGTTTCAAAGGTAGCTTTAGATGGGTGGTGTATGTAGATTCTTTTAGCCCTACTCAGTTGTCGCTCTAACTGTAGTATCCCCGCCGCCCTCTTCTTATTATTGAGGCTGCAGTAAGCTATAATGGCGCCCCTTAATACTGCTTTAGATGCAAACCAAAACAGTTCGGGTTGGCTTAAGGCATGCTCCCCATTGAAGCGTACATAGTCTGCCCAGCTCTTGTGGATATGGCTCTTTAAATGTGGGTCTGAGTGTAAGTAAGCTAGGTATCTCCATCTATTCGCACCCCCTTTGCCAGCTGTAACGTTCAACTCCACCCATATTAGAGCATGGTCCGAGATTTCTTCTGGCCCTATAGTGGCAGTATTGACTAGGTGAAATATGGATCGGTCTAATAATATATATATATATATATATAATCTATCCTGGCGCACGATCCATGTGCCCTCGATCTATGTGTGTAGTCCCTTTCTCCATAGTGTAGGATCCGCCAGGGGTCCACCAAATTGAGCGTCTCGTTAAATGCTTGGAACTCTTTGGAGCGTGCCCCTCTATACTGTGATTCCCTCGCGTTGGAACAATCCTGACGGGGGTCCATTACTGCATTGAAATCTCCTGTCACTATCAATCTAGCATTATGGTGTTGTAAACAAGTTCCAGCCAAGGACTTAAAGAAGTTGGATCATAATTGTTAGGGCCATATAGTACTAGCAACAAAAAACCCATCCCTTGCAGCCACACTAAGTCCTGATGGCGAACCTATGACACGCGTGTCAGTACTGACACGCGTAGCCATTTTCGGTGACACGCAGCCGCATGTGGCCGCATACAGAGAAGCAGCGGCGTTCCTTGCTGACACCCGGGGCGGATCGCCGATGCGCCCCCCCCCAGGTGGCAGCGTGACCTCCCCCCCTGGCGAAATCACACCCCCCCCCCCACACCCCCCCCCCCCGGTGCATGTTTACCCGCTGGGGGGGGGGGTGCCGGTGTGTGCTCCTATTGGCTCCCTCCGAGTCCTCCGCTCGTTCCCTCCCTGCTGCTCCCTCTGCCCCGGCTCCTGCACGGCCGTTAGGGGATCCTTGACCTCACTTACCGGCTGGCGGAGAAGAGAGCAGCGGAATGCCGTGGGGGACGCATCTCTGGGGGCCCTGTGATCGCCATTACCAGCAACCACATAACCACAGCAACCATCATCCAATCTACTGTTCTGGGGTGTCGTGGATTTCTAATTGACCATCATTACTGAGATAGGTGAGGGGGAGGCTGGGAGAGGTGAGGGCATGTGCTATGGGTGCCGTTTCCCACCATTCGAAATAGCAGCAGCCATCTTAATTTACATAAGGTGGTCAGTTAGGCTAGTTAACCCCTAATTGCCTGCAGGGCTAACAGGCTATCTATAATTCTATCTTCTGTCACTGCCCCCCTGATGGAGAACCCAAAAAATAAAAAAAACAAGGTTAAGTAAAGGAAGTGGTAGTAGCAGTAGCCGACCCTTTCAAGAGACATGGACCGAGATGTATGACATTATAGAAAAAAATGGCAGATCATTTTGCGTTCTATGTACTGAAACGGTAGTAAGCAGAACGTGGAATATAAATAGACATTTTGAAACTAATCATTCCCAGCTCTTGAAAAAAAAGTGAGGATGAAAGGAAGGAATACATTTCCAGGCAGCTATACTTTTATAAGAGCCAATCTAATTCCATCCTTAAATTTGTAAAAGGTTCTACAAATTTAACATCTGCAGTTTGAGCATTGCTCACTCCATAGCTCAGCATGGAAAAGCACTCAGTGAGGGAGAATTTATTAAAGAAACTCTCCTAAGATGTGCACCAGTTCTATTTCACGATAGGCAGAATAAAGATGCAATTATTAAGAGAATATCTGAGTTACCACTCAGTAGAAATATCATAAAAGACTGAATAAAGAGACTGAACACAAACGTACAACATCAATTAAAGAGAGACATAAGTAATTGTAAATATTTTTCGATCTCTCTTGATGAAACTACTGAGCCGAGGCAAAGTTCTTGAGCGCTTTGTGGAGTGCTTTGAAGAAATTAAGGTATTTCTTGAGGATAAGGATCTGGGAAACTTTCCTCAGCTCAATGATGATAAGTGGGTCAACACCCTGATGTTTTTTAAGATCTCTCTGTTCATATTAATGAACTGAACTTAAAGTTACAAGGTTTTGGCAAAAGTATTGACGTTATGTTGGTATACATAAAAGCTTTTGAAAGTAAACTTAAAATTTTCAAGCGAGATGTAGAAACTAAACTTATAAGTATTTCCTCGAGTAACAAAGTATTTTGAGAAGGCCAGTGCAGCTATACAAAATGAAATGGAACCCTTGCATATAAAGTACAGCATGCTTTAGACTCGTTACTTGACCAGTTCAGTAATAGATTTAATCATTTAGAACCCTAGAACAGCCCATGAAAATAATTAAGTATCCTGATGTAGTAGTCTACAGTAGTTTGGAATTAAATGGTTTCCAATGGATGCAAATTGATGATTTGGAGATGCAACTTGTAGAATTTCAAGACAGCATCTGGGCTCAGGTGTTTGTCGACTTGAGGTCAAAGCTTGAGAATCTGGAAAGGTGCCGCTTGGAGAATCAAGAGGAGGCCACTACGAATAGGAAAATTGGAGTGCCTGGAACCGATTACCAGACACTTTAGCACCCTGAAAAATATAGCAATGGCTTTACTCACAATTTTTCCCTCTACGACTTTTGTGAACCGTATTCTCAGCGTTAAATAATATCAAAACCAACAAAAGAAACAGAATTGACAGATAAGTTAGTAGTGCTTGCTTGGGCTTGAAGTGTACAAAATACCAATCTTCAATTGAAGATTTAGCCAATGAAATTCAGCAAACAAAAAAGTCACTATAGGCAGATTAGTTAAAGAATTCCCCCCTCCCCTCACTTATCTTAGCTCACGGCACCCCACACAATTTTAAATAATATCAAGACCAACAAAAGAAACCGACTGACGATGACAAAGAAGTCACTAAGCAGGTAAGTTAAATAATTAGTTTTGGTTATTAAATTACAGTTATATATTACAATTATACATTTTTGTTATTTAAAACTATAAATATCGCGAAATTATGGGTTTTTTTCTCGACGTGACACACCACCCGAGTTATACTCGGTTTTTTTGGCGAATTTTGACACACCAAGCTAAAAGGTTGCCCATCACTACTCTACGTAATATGTAGTCTCCTTTACTCCATTTACCCATTAAGGTTACCTTGTATGGGAGTCCCTTCCGAAACAACACTGCACCCCTCCTTTCCTCCCTTGGGATGAGGCCAAATACACCTCACTCACCCATAATTTCTGTAATTTAGCATGTTCTAGATCGGTAAGGGCGCGTTCCTGGAGACACGCAATATCCGCTTTATGCCTTTTCAGTGCTGCTAAGATTTTAGATCTCTTTATCGGGGAGGTAATGCCACCCACATTCCATGAAATTATTCTAGCCAGACATATGTTATACGCAACTCATTTACTAGTGTTTGTTGACTTCTTATAGTATCTGGCTTCTTGCAAGCACATGTTGACATAGCATCTTTACCATTCCAGCTCTGTTCTCCCTCCTGCCCTTTCCAACCCGTCCAAGCAAACTGAGTAGCCTAACACCCTGCCGCATGCCAAATCCCACCCCCAACTTCCATATCAAACCATAACAAAACCCAAACCCAATCCCCTCCCCTCCCAATCCCCAAACACACATTCAGACCCCAACCATCTCCAGGCCGAGGCCTGGCGATGCACAGAGTCACCTGGCTTGCAGAAAGTCCTCTCCCTGGACTCCGATTTGTTCACCACTCACTATAGTTACTTGTGCAAACCTCGTATGCCCAACAGCACTTACTAAACACATCAGTCTCCTTCAAT